>NC_055986.1:29862658-30165688 GCF_018446385.1 Zingiber officinale | reverse complement strand
AAACCTCGAAGGCATGGTTACTTTAATGAGTTCCTTGTGACTCACCATAACCCAGAAGTTTATCCAAAGAATGCCTACTTGTTAAACCCAAAGCTAAACCTGAATCTAACACAAAGTTAAACTAAACCTGTAAATTGAACCTCAATTCATCTCACATCAATTATAGGGTTCCCTGATTGACAATGTAGATCGGGTGAGATGACTAAGGAATAAAATTGTCTCTTCAAACAAATTTCAAAATTACTTAAAAAGCTTTTTCAAAATCATTTCAAAATTAATTTCAAAATTATTTAAAAATATATTTCAAAATTATTTAAAAATCGTTTCAAAATTATTTAAAAATTATTTCAAAATTATTTAAAAAACGTTTCAAAATTATTTAAAAATCATTTCAAAATTACTTAAAAATCTATTTCAAAATTATTTAAAAATCGTTTCAAAATTATTTAAAAATCATTTCAAAATCAATTTCAAAATTATTTTAAAAATGTTTCAAAATTATTTAAAAATCATTTCAAAATCTTTTCAAAATTAAGTTCAAAATTATTTAAAAATCGTTTCAAAATTATTTAAAAAATCTTTTCAAAATTAATTTCAAAATTACTTAAAAATCTTTTTCAAAATCATTTCAAAATTATTTCAAAAATCTTTTTCAAAATTAGTTCAAAATTATTTCAAAACTTTTTAAAAATCATTTCAAAATTATTTAAAATCTTTTCAAAATTAATTTCAAAATTATTTAAATTCTTTTCAAATTTAATTTCAAAAATTACTTTAAAATCTTTTCAAAATTCATTTCAAAATTATTTAAAAAACTTTTCAAAATTAATTTCAAAATTATTTAAAAATCTTTTAAAAAACATTTCAAAATTATTGAAAAATCTTTTAAAAGTTATTTTAAACTTAAAATTATTTTTTAAACTTAAAATTATTTGAAAAACTTAAAATTCAAAATTATTTGAAGACCTTAAATCTCAAACTCAATAAACATAGTGTCTGCTTCAATCACGCTATCTCCATTAAAAAGAAACCAATTCAACTACTTCATATGTAGGAATTGGATCAATGGATGTTGGATAGTGGATGCTCCAGACATATGACTGGAGATAAATTGAAGTTTACCAAACTCAAGTACAAGAGTCTAGGATCAGTTGCATTCGGCAACAACGGTAAACTTAAAGTAATCGGAAAAGGTAATATTGAACTTAGTTCCGATTTCATTATTCGAAATGTTTTATTGGTTGAAAATTTTAACTTTAATTTACTAAGTATAAGTCAATTGTGTGACAGCGGATACCTAGTAAATTTCGATAAATCTGGATGTCTAGTTAAAAATATTGAACATCCAGAAATTAAACTTAAGGGACTTAGAAAAAATAACATCTACACAATTGATTTATCAATTTCCTCAATAAAGTGTCTCCTGACACAGCAAGAGGAAACCCAACTGTGGCACAGAAGGCTGGGTCACACACACACAAGACTTATTTCAAAAATGAGTCAAAATGGTCTAGTTAGAGGTTTGCCCAAATTAAAATTTATTGAAAATTCAATCTGTGATGCATGTCAAAAAGGAAAACAAACCAAGTCAACCCACAAGTCAACTAACCTAGAAAGATCCAACACCATACTTGAGCTTCTTCACCTTGATCTATTTGATTCACATGGAGCCAAATCACTAAACAAGAACCAATATTGCTTAGTAATAATTGATGACTACTCTAGGTACACTTGGGTGAAATTTCTAAAAACAAAAGATGAAACGTATGAAATATTTAGTAATTTTTGCAACTTAACGGAAAATGAAAAAGATACTAAAATTAAAAGAATAAAAAGTGATCACAGAGGGGAATTTGAAAATCATAAGTTCAGCCAATTTTGCCAAATAAATGGATACCAACATGAATTTTCATGTCCTAGAACCCCCCAACAAAATGGACTAGTGGAACGTAAAAATAGAACTTTACAAGAAGCAGCTAGAACTATGTTAAATGAATATCACTTAAATCATCAATTTTGGGCTGAAGCAATAAATATTGCAAATTACATTCAAAACAGAATTTTAATTAATAAATTTCATAATAAAACAGCATATGAACTCTACTGTAATAAAATTCCCAATCTAAACTATCTAAAAGTATTTGGGTGTAAAGTTCACATTTTAAATACTAAAGATTACTTAGGAAAATTTACACCCAAATCTAACCAAGGAATATTCTTAGGATATTCCTCAACCAGTAGAGCCTTTAGAGTATTTAATCAAAATACCTTGAAAGTTGAAGAAACAACTAATGTAATATTTGATGAAGAAAATAATTTACCTAATATAAATAAAAATATTGACACTAATCCTAGAGGAGCAGACGATGATGAAATCCAACCCAATCTTAATGAGTCAGAAGAACCAGTTTCTGACTCACAAATAAGACCAACTAGAATAAGCTCCTCTCACCCACCTGACCAAATTTTGGGTGACCCAAACCTAGGAGTCAGAACTAGATCGTCCTATAGAAACCTTAGTCAGATTGCTCTAATTTCTAAAATTGAACCTAAAACTATAGAAGAAGCCCTGCCTGATCCAGACTGGATCATTGCGATGCAGGAAGAATTAACCCAATTTGAGAGAAACCAGGTCTGGGACCTTGTACCTAAACCCATAGATAAATCAATAATAGACACTAAATGGGTTTTTAGGAACAAGTTGGATGATCACGGTGATATAGTAAGAAACAAAGCAAGGTTAGTAGCCAAAGGGTTTAGTCAAGTCGAAGGCTTAGACTATGATGAAACTTATGCTCCAGTAGCTAGACTCGAGTCCATTAGGATGTTATTAGCCTATGCAGCCAATAAAGGATTCAAATTGTACCAAATGGACGTTAAGTCAGCCTTTTTAAATGGTTTTATCAAGGAAGAGGTCTACGTAAGCCAACCTCCAGGGTTTGAAGACATGGACTACCCTAATCACGTATTTAAATTAAAAAAGGCACTATATGGGCTAAAACAAGCCCCTAGAGCATGGTATGAAAGATTATCTAATTACTTAATATCAAAAGAATTTAACCAAGGACAAATCGATCCTACTTTGTTCATGAAAACAATAGGAAAAGACATCTTTATAGCCCAAATTTATGTTGACGACATAATCTTTGGTTCAACCAATTCAAAATTCTTAAAAGAATTCGTCAAATTAATGGAAAATGAATTTGAAATGAGTATGGTTGGAGAACTTAATTTCTTCTTAGGTTTACAAATTAAACAAACTAAAGATGGAATCTACATTTATCAAACTAAATATGCTAAAGAGTTAATTAAAAAATTCTGTATGGAAAATTCAAAAATAATAAATACTCCAATGGCAACCAACATAAACATTGACTCTGACCCTGAAGGAAAACCAGTTGACTCAAAATACTATAGAAGTGTCATAGGTAGCTTACTCTATCTAACTTCAAGTCGACCCGACATATTATTTGCAGTAGGTATGTGTGCAAGATACCAATCCTGTGCAAAAGAGTCACACCTAACATATGTTAAAAGAATACTGAGGTATATTAAAAGAACTCTAAATGTAGGACTTTGGTATCCAAGAACTTGCACTTTTGACCTTTATGGCTATTCTGATTCAGACTATGCCGGGTGCAAGCTAGACAGAAAAAGTACAAGTGGTGGCTGCCAGATTCTAGGTCAGTGCCTAGTAAGTTGGTCAAGCAGAAAGCAACATTGTGTTGCTCTATCCACTACAGAAGCTGAATACATAGCTTTAGGAGAATGTGCATCTCAATTGTTATGGATGATGCATACACTAAAAGACTATCAACTAGACTATAAAAATACTAAAATCTTTATTGATAATATCAGCTCAATTAATCTGACCAAAAATCCTATACACCACTCTAGGACCAAACACATAGAGGTAAAACACCACTTTGTAAGGGATCATGTAGCTAAAGGTGAAATTGCACTCAACCACGTTGAGTCCAAATCAAACCTAGCTGACATTTTTACAAAACCCTTACCTGAACTTGAGTTCAGTGGACTTAGAAGGCAAATAGGAATGTGTTGGGTAGAATAGATATCTTACTATTATTATTTTGTTTTCAAATTCTAGGAAAAACAGTTTTCAAAACTCCAATTTTACTAGACTTTCAAAAATTGGGTTTAGTCTAGGATTTCCCCCTAGATATCATGTTCCCCTAGAATTAAGCCAGAGCATCTCACAAACACCTAGGATTACCTTGATTGTTATTGAAAAACATAGAATGGTGTGAGATGCATAGGGTATAGTCTGGACTCAAGAATGCTTATATCTGTGCATCAATATGAGTCTGGGCGTTAAATATGCAATAAACATTAATCAAGTTAAAGTTCTCCAGCTCTAGTCAAGTCTATCTGGACCTAAATAACTTAACTTGACTAACCTGGTAAAATCTATTGTCCTATAGACAATCAGCGAGTAGCTAAAGGTTACACAGTTGGCAAAAGACACTCAATTTCTATGTTCAAGAATGCTTTGTTCTCTATGGCTCTGATACCTAACATATAAACATGACTTATGCTTGGACTTAAGGACCAACTAAACTTAAATGAATAAACCTGTCCACCTTAACTTCCAAACTCTGTTGAACATTACTAACTTTAATAATGTACAACCCCTTACACATTGCCCATTTTTTTAATTATGGCAAAGGGGGAGAGTAGCAAAAATATAGTCAATATAAAATTCAAAGTTAAAAATATAAAATGTTAAAAATTAAGGGGGAGCAAAAGTTAAGGGGGAGCCAAAACTTAAGGGGGAGTATATAGGGCAAAATTTACTTTAGTTACCTTGTTCATCTATACTTAGCAAATTTTGCCTGTGTTTAAAATGACTATCTATTCGCTTGTTTACTTAACTTTGAATTTGTGTTGCCATAATCAAAAGGGGAGATTGTTGGTGGGAAGCATCCGACGATCGAACTCGTGTTTTGATAACGCAAAGAATTCAAAGTTAAGATGTTTTTAGTCTAACAAGTCTACTTGAGGATTTCAGGAAAGTCCTGCGGTTAGGCAAAGGAAAACCCTAGGGGCGGTAACCCTAGGTCATGGGGGTGGTAACCCTGCGGAAAGTCTTGGCGGTCGAGAGCTTCAGGCAAAGTCCTAGGGGTGGTAACCCTAGGTGAAAAGTCCCGGTGTCGCGAACAGGTGAAAGACTGACTAGCCGGGAAGCGGATGTCCAGCAGAAAGTCCGAAGCATCGGTGTCGAGCAAAAGTCCAATCGATTTGGAGGATCGCAGACAACAGAGTTCTCCCGAGTGGAGTAGGTGAGGACGCTTCCCCGGAGAGCGTCGGGTCGACCTAGAGTTTCCGGCTGGAAATCCAAAGTCAGACTCAGACAGTCCAAAGACTGTCGTTTATTCCTTACTATATTTTATCATATTCTAACACTGTCTTGCAGGGTATTTTTCTCGGACTAACCTTTGTTTGCAGGTGAGGAACCTGCTGGAAAAAGAGTGTCCGGGTGCCCGTAATGGATCCGGGCGCCCGGAACAGGTCCGGGCGCCCGGAACAGGTCCGGGCGCCCGGGACCAAAGTTTATCCCCTGCGCGACTTCGCCACGTGGAGCATCCAGGTTGGTTGGCCACATCACACTCCAGGCGCCTGGAAGGGATCCAGGCGCCCGGAACCGCATATAAAAAGAGGGTTGAGGTGCAGCTTCAAATACAACTTTCTAAAGCGATCTTCTGCAACGTGCTGCGAATACGACCATCCTGAAGTGCTGCAAGTACACCCCGACGACCCGGAGCTTAGTCTTTTCAATTCTACATCGTTGTTGGTATATTTTATTATTGTACTTGCAATCTGTAACTATTTAACGGATTTATAGTTGTTGCCCACCGAAAGCGATCTAGGATCGCGGGCCTTCGAGTAGGAGTCGCCTTAGGCTCCGAACGAAGTAACTCCTTCGTGTCTGTGTCTCTTAACTTAATTTCCGCTGCATTAACTCTTAAGTTTTACGATTCCGATTATCGAACGATTTTAGCCACGAGCGCTATTCACCCCCCTCTAGCGCGGTCTCGATCCAACAGTTGGTTGGACCTGCCACGTCTCACCAGGGTACCCGGAAGGGATCCAGGGCGCCCCGAGCCTCATATAAAAGGAGGGTCAGAGGGGAGCTTCAAAACAACAATTGAAAAAGAGATCTTCTATTGCTTGCACTGCTGCTCTGCGCTCCTGCGACGCTAACGATGCTCCAACAACTCGCTCCTATTCTTTTAATTTCCACCTTTGTCGGTATAAGCTTTGTTTTATTTTCGTTAGCACTTCTGTACTTAACTTTCTGTAATCAAATATTCGAACTACTAGTGGATTGCCCAACGAAAGCACTCGACGAGTGCGGGCCTTGGAGTAGGAGTTGACACAAGCTCCAAACCAAGTAAAACCAAACTGTGTTGCCTTGATTTCTTACTTTGTCTTTACTCTATTTCCGTTGTGCGCTTAACTCTTTTTGAATGAAAGTTTTAATCGATATTCACCCCCCGTCTATCAAACGCTTACGATCCAACAAAAGATACAAGGATTAAATCATAAAATCTATCCTACCCTCTTGAATATTCTCATTTCCCCTTCAAGGTTATCCCTCAAACGTCCTTACACGGGCTTGCACCTGTCACGTGGATCCCTCGAAAAATCGAGTGAGAGTTAAAATCTACAAAGTCTATAAGATATCCAAACAATCAATCAAGAATGAGAATTAAGCCCTAATCACAATTAATCATTCAAGAACCAATCGATACAAACTAGGCAACATCATAGAAACAAAGAAATGGCAAATCCACAAAAGTTTACATCAATTTATCTCAAAAATACTCCCTCCATCCTAGAACAAAAAGATCTACTCCAATGAAGAAAGAAAACCAAAGATAAGAAGATTACAAGCATTTCTTCAATCCCAATCCAAGAAGAGGAGAGAAAGAAACTTATCTACAATATAGCTCCATCTTCGGATCCAATCCTCGCTCCCGGAGTCGAATTCACCAAGATCTCCCTTTAGATCGCCCAAAAATCCTCCCAAGAATGGGAGGAATCCACTAAATCTTGCTTTCTGCCAAAGGGGAGAAGATCCCTTTCAAATCTTCAAAAAGGCTTTAAATAGAGGGGGGCTTTCGGGCGCCACACGGCCCCGAGGCATGGCCGTGTGAGGTTCACACGGCCAGAGCCTTTCCCCTCTCTACCATCCATACACGGCCGTGTGGTGTACACGGCCGTGGACAACTCCCATCAAGACCTCCAAGCACGGCCGTGTAGATCCACACGGTCTGGACTGCCCCAACTTCTGGAAACCTGGCACGACCGTGTGGTGCACACAGCCAGAACACTTTTAAGCACTGGGAACCCTGCACGGCCGTGTGATGCACACGACCAGGGCCTTCTTGGTCTCTGGAAACCTTACACGGCCATGTAGATCCACACGACCATGTAAGTATTGAACTCTGATTTGCTTCAAAACATGGCACGCTCGTGTGAGGTTCACACAGCCAAGCCATGTTCCTTGTCTGTTTCTCCTGGTTGACCACACGGCCAGAGCACTCCACCCAGGCAGAGCCGTGTGTAGCACACGGCCAAGTGCTTTCTCCAATGCTTAGATCATAAATTTGTCTAAGAATGTAGAATCTTCACCAAATTCGACTCCTGTGTACAAAAAATGCACAAAAAGTAGATCTCCGAACAAAAAGAGTAAATATGCTAAAAGAAAAGCTGGAAGTATAAAAATGCATAGATCAAGCAAGCTCAAAGTATGTAAATGTGCTTCAAAACATGCATAAAAGTATATAAAATCTGTGCACATCACACTCCAGACTTAAACCTTTGCTTGTCCTCAAGCAAAATGCTGCAATCTAAATTCATATGTTCTACAACGCATTTATAAACCCTAATGTACTTTCTTAACTCTATCAAAGAGTTCCAATAACAAGCATAATCATGGAAACAAATCAAGTATGGCTCAAGCTTAAGTATCCTGTGCACAGTGTAAAAGTAACTCAAAACCCTTCAAGTTTCAATCTATGTCCTAGTCAAGTCGTCATCAAATTTGAATTCCTAATGTTTCCGGTGAGAGACATGTAACCAGTGATAGGCACTTACTTGCCACTCACTTGGTTCATATTTCTCAACCAACCCAAGGTCTCAAAGGTGTGCTCAATCTCAAGAGAAGCTAAGCAGTCATTTCCCCAGTAACCTAACTCGGTCTCAAAGGGGTGACTTGTTAGATTCCACTCACGACAACTATTTTTTATATCCCTTTTTTTTTCATTGCTTTTCTTTTTCAATTTTTTTCATAAGTATTTGCATTGGGAAAATCTTATTTCACAAGTGTACTTTTAGCACAAATGTTGGGATATTTTGATTTTTTCAAATGAGCTTTCATGAGTTGAGCCTCATCCAGTAACCAAAATGAAGTTTGAAAAATCACCATGGAAACCAAGTACTAATCAAACAAGATGAATAATGACTATTTCAATGATATCAACCATTCAAGCATCAAGTCAAAGTGTAGTGAAAGTAAAATTCTTAAGGTCAAGCCAAGACTAAAACTCATCTCCATATGATTCTTAACTTATTTCATGCTACCCAAGATAGAGAAAAGAAGTACATAAAGCTTACTACTAGCATCATTTACAACATCATGAATCTAGATAATGAACGTGCTAACATTTTATCTTGAATCCAAGAAAGCATAAAAGTGAAGATTGATATTCTCAAGATGTTTGCCAAAGAATTTCAAAAGATAATCAAATGACTATCAAAACAAACACTCAAGCAAGACAATCAAAATAGAATGCTAAACAAAAACTACACATGCAGAAAATAAGAAAACAATCAAAAACTGAAACAAAAAAAATAGGTTTGACACCCCCCAGACTCAAACTTTTCATCGTCTCGATGAAATCAATATGGTGGAGGTGGAGGTAGATCAGGAAATTCAGGCAGAATAAAAGGGAAATAATCCATAAACCACCTTACTTCATTTCTAACAAGCATATGATACTCGAAAAGTTTGTCAACATCATCTTGGAAAAACCTCATATACCCCCAAAAATCTTCATTAAACTCAAAATGGGTCCTATAGGAATTCATAAATTAAGAAATCTTTTCACACAATTCCCTCTCACTCCTAAAACAATCTTGTAACTTTTTAAATTATTTATCTTCCATGTGTTCCTTACTTGTATGGAATTCATTAGTCGAGTCCAGATCATTATGAATATTGTTCAAAACAGAGTGAAGTTCTTGGAAAATAAAACTATGGACATCTTGACTAGCCTTGGGAACATTCCTTGGAGTAAAAGATGGCAATGTTCTAGATTGTTGCCTAGCTAATTTCAAACACCAATTTTCTTTATCATGGATGGTAGTAAGATCATGATTTGGCAATTTCAAAGGAAAACTATTTTTGAAATTAGACTGAATCCATGTTCTTCACGCTTAATCATTTTAATTGCTAAACATGAATCTAAATCTAATCCACAAGAATTTTCAACCATTTCTAATTCACTTAAATCACACCCTAATACTAAAGCCAATTGAGTAAGTAATCCTCCTAGAACAATAGGTGTAGTAGAATCTGATTTTCCTAATTTCACCAAATGTTTAAGAAAGAAGTAACTAGAATTAATTGGTACATTTTCAACCATTGCCCATAAGCAATACAAATCCATAAGTCATACCGATCCCTCTTTATATTCTCTTCCAAATATGGTATTCTTCATGACTAAATAAGCATATTTAAAAATCGGGTTAATAATGTGAAGAGCTCTGGAATTATGAGGGTTAAAATGTGATTGTTCAGAAATGTGTTGCCAAAAACGTGAATTTTCAAACTGAGGTAAAATTGTACACAAATCATTCTGAGACAACTTATAACATGTGTTAAAATCACTTAATGTCCATGCATAATCATCATTAAACAGCCGAAAACTAAGTTTACCCCCACCTTGAACATTATCAACTACTATAGAACTTAAAAATTCAAAAACAATTCTAGGGTAGGTAGGGTATTTCATATTCATTAAACCATTCCAACCTATTCTTTCAAATAACCAATTCAAATCATCCCTAAACCCTAGAGTTTCCAAAGTTACTTCATCAATAAACTTAGTGCTCACAAGGATGTTTACATAAAGAAGTATATCTAAGTTGTTGCTCTTCTCTAGAGAAAATGATATCAAAGTTATTAGAGATACCTTTAAAACAAGAGTTCCTCCCTTTTATTGCAACCATCTTCTCTTTTCCTTTTCCCGTGGATGAAGTCTCCTTAATCACATTTGCCATGAAGAAACGATTCAATCTTCACAGGAAGAATGAGAAAGAAAAGTTAGAAGAAGTAGTCTGAAACCTTAGAAATAGAAAAATGAGAAAAGAGGATAAAGAAGAGGATGTGTGGCGGTACACGGCCGTGTACTGCCCTAACCCTTTTAGAGGGTATAGACTGGGCCGTGTTTCATTACACGGCCTTATTCACGCCCCATCACACGGCCGTGTCTAAGACACGGCCATACCCATCTTCTTTTCTGGAATTCTTCACACGGCCATGTTTGGGACACGGCCACAACTTCCTTCTTCTCGGCTTTTCCTCACACGGCCGTGTCTGGGACACGACCTTCTGAGTTCTCTTCTCTGGATTTGGCATATGGCCGTGTTTGGTACACGGCCGAAGAACTCTCCTTCTCTGGATTCTTTGCACGGCCGTGTCTGGTACACGGCCATGCTCCCTTCCTTCTGTGCAGACTTCACACGGCCGTGTCTGGTAGACACGGCCAGATCCTTTTCCTTCACTGATTCATTTGCTTGGCCGTGTATAGCACACATCCATGCCCTATTTTATTCCTTTTGATGATTCTTCTCCTACCCTACTTCTCCAATACCTCCATGCCCATGAGGAAATCATGGCCAGCTCATGGAAGTAGATTTTAACCTGAAAACAAAACTAAAACATAGTGAAAATAAAATAAAGATGAAAATACAAAATATAACTAACTAAAAGAACCCTTGGATTTCCTCCCAAGAAGTGCTTGTTTTGTAACACCCACAAAATTATAAGATAAGTATATGGATAGTATTTTCTTTAGAGCATGAAAGTAAGAGGAATCAAAAAAAAAAATAATAGAAATAAGAAGAGGTGAGGTCAAGGTTTGAACCTTGAACCTCCCACAAATAATGAAGATAAATTGATGTATGATAAACACTAGGATAATGAATGATATGTGGATAGAAGGAATGAAAAATTTAGTTAAAGGTGAGGAGAAAATAAAAGAAAACTAAGAAAAGAGCAAGAGAAAACCAAGTGGCTTACCTCCTCTTCCTCTTGGTTAAGAGAAGAAGCAAGCAAAAGGTGAATTGCCTTCCTCTCCTCTCTCCCTTCTCATTTTCATGGGAATTAAAGAGAAGTTAAAGGGGGGGGGGATGAATGGGGACAAGAATCCTTCCCATGATGAATAAAAAGGATTAGAGGAGAAAAGAGAAAGGGAAATTCTAAATCTTCTTCTTCCTCATCCTCTTTCCCTTCTCCACCGAGAACTAGAGCTCTCCTGCCTCATCTCCAAAAGCCGATTTTAGGTTTTCTCTCTAAGGGAAAACAAATACTAGCAAGGAGTCTCAAGATCTACCTCATACAAGAAGAAGAAAAACAAAAAGGGAAACTAGGAAGAGAAACTTCTCCTCCCTCCTCACAAGGGAACCACTTCCTTAAGGATCAACAAGCGAAAACTAGGTAAGCTTCCCCTCACCTATTGTACAATAGCTCATATGGTTTTCATGAAGATAGATTGCTTAAAAACCTAGGGTTTCTTCATGGAAATTTCGGCCAAGACAAAAAGAAGAATCTAAGGAATTTTAAGACCTAACTAGATGTGCTCATTATATTTCTTGCGACATGTATCATATGGTAGGAAGTTAACCTAATGTTTCTATACTAGAATGTTTAGTTAGAACTTAGATTCATGATCCTAGACTCTCGGCCAAGCATGAACAAAAGAACTAGGTAAGCTTAGGACTCAAACTAAACATGCTCCCTTGTTCTTATGATATGTGCCCTATGATAATGGTGTTGTTAACATTTTCTCCTACTTGTATGTTGATTGGAACTTCATTTTCATGCTCATGAACATTCGGCCATGGTAGAACTAAGGGCCTAGAAGAGCTTTAAACTTAAAACTAAGCATGCCATGATTTCCCTAAGATAAGATATGAAGCTAATATGATATGCCCATGATTGTATGTTGATTTGAACTCTATTTCATGTTTATGAAGATTCGTCCTTGTTAAGATTTGAGGCCTAGGAAAGTTTAAAACAAGTCTAAGATGCTCATGACCTTCTTGATGAAATGATATGAAACTAACTTGATGTTCTTATGCTTGTTTGTTGCATAGAAATTTGGTTACATGCTCTATAACTTTCGGCCACACAAGGTTTTAAGACCTAGGATGCTTAGAACTTAAACTAAGCTTGCTCATGTTGTTCCTTGTAATAAATGCCATGAAATTTGTAGGGTTTCCATGCTTTTATGTCACATGAAAACTAGTCTATGTCTTACATGTTTAGGCCACCATTAGTTTAAAGGCCTAGGAAACTTAGAACCCAACTTAGATATGCTCATGATGTTTCTTGTAATAAATGCTATGAAATTTGTTTATGGTTTCCATGCCCTTATGCCACTAGAAACCTAGTTTCCATGCATAACAAGTTTCGGCCACCTTAGATTAAAGGGCTTAGGAAGTTTGGAACTTAAACTAAATGTGCTTATGATGTTCCTCATGATATGTGTTATGATATTGGTTTAAGGTTCAACACTTTCATGCTACTTGTAACCTAGAATCATTCTTGCTAGGGTTCGGCCATGATAAGGTTAAAAGCTTAGAGAACTTAGAACCCAAACTAAACATGCTCAAGTTGTTCCTTATGATATATGATGTGACATTAGTTTAGGGTCTACATGTTTGTATGTTGCTTATAACCTAATTTGATGCTTGATGAGTTTCGGCCATTATATAAGTAAAGACCTAGGAAGCTTAGAACCAAAACTAAACATGCTCAAGGTGTTCCTTATGATATAGGATATGATAAAGGTTTAGGGTTCACATGCTTTTATGTTGCTTGCTAACCTAGGCTACAACTACATGTTTCGGCCACTACATGATATTAGGGTTAGAGACCTAATTATGATTTCCCATGTGCCTCACATGCAATGCTTTATGATATGATAAGAATATGCCATGCTACAATACTCATTTATGTATGCTTATGACCTATGCATGATGATGTGCTATGTGCCCAAATTTATGATATGCTATGTGCCCAAATTTATGATGTGCTATGTGCCCAAATTTATGATATGTATGACATGCTACTTTACTTTTAAGGCTTGTACCAAGGGTGGGCTCCATAAGTGCCCCGGGGTCGATGGACTAAGAAACGGGCCTCGTTAGGGATGAGCTCCTAAGTGCCCGTAGGTCGATGGACTAAGAAACGGGCCTAGTATGTATGCCTTGTAGGGTTCAAGACTTGCTACCTTGGACCTACATAGGACGCGCGCATTTATGTATGTGGTACAAGCCGGGGCCCCCCTTATGTTGAGATTATGTTTAAGTATGTATATTATAAGTTTTCAAAAGACATGTTGCATATGTTTTCATGATACATGTTTAGAAATTCACCTTGCATATTCCTTATGATTATGCCATGATATTTATGATGATGTTATGATATGTCACGGTGCATTTGATGATCATGTTATGTTATGTCATGATACCTTACGATTATGTTACGATATGCCATGATATGCTGCATGATATGATGAAATTGTCTCCATGCGTTATGTCTTGTGATTTTGATATGCTATACGGTTTTTGTGAGTAGGAAGGGAATTTACTGAGCCATGAGTGCTCACAGCTTACTTTCTTGTACCACAGATAAAGGCAAGGAATGGATGAACTAGGGGAGCAGCAGGAGGGGCTAGAAGGATGTGTGTGGTAGTGGCTTGGCTAAAGGAGAAAGACCTGCTTTTGTTTAATAAGAACTATGCCTAGTTTATGTTACTGCTTTATGACTCTCTGACATTTAATTATGTGTTTGGGTATTATGACTTAAAAATCATGTTAAGTATGCTATGTGGTTTTATATGTCCAGGTGATTAGTCATAGTGATTTTAAAGAAAAGAAAAGTTTTTAATTTCTATAAATAAGACTTCTGCTGTAGTAAGTTGGTATGTATGTTAAAGTAACCCCCGTCGCCTTAGCAAGAGGGGCGGGGCGTTACAAGTTGGTATCAGAGCGAGGTTAGCCTTTTCACTGCACACATGTCAAGCCTCCATCCTGCCGCTCCAAGTAAGAATCTATATGCTTAATTTAATTTTTGTTTATGATGCTTTAATATTATGCATGTTTACTTATTCTTTTGATTTAGTTTAGTATGCATGATGGTAGGATAGGAATAGTAATAACCTTATGATAGCCGAATAGGAATAATGATAATTTATTGTTATTTAATGAAGATAAGCATGGCTAGGAGACGTACTACCCGAGCAGACGAGACAGTAACTCCACCAGATCTGACTCAGGTAGTTACCGACCTCCAACGTCAGATCACGGAACTACAACAGCTGATCACGACTTTGATGGGTCAACAAAGAACTCCTGCCACCCCGCCAGTAAATCAGAATGCAGTGCCCGTCGTGCCAATAGTTGCACCAGTACCACCGGTAGCCCCTGCCCTAGTGGTTCGACAGGAGACCTACTTGATACAGTGGTTGAGGCTGAAGCCGGAGAACTTCTCGGGTACTTGCGAGTCATGGGATGCCCAGGCCTGGTTCAAGACAGTAGAAAGAATAGTGGAACTACTGGACTGGCCCGAATCGGAGAAGATCAAATGCGTATCTTTCTGCTTTTCCGGAGACGCGAGAATGTGGTGGGAAAGAGTTAAAGCTAAGAGACAAATTAATCTGATGAATTGGACGGACTTCGAGACAGAGTTCTTCGAAGAGTTCTTCCATATGCAAGTGACGAACAGACATTACGACGAGTTCACCGAGTTCCGGCAAGGTGACTTATCAGTGAACGAAGCAGTAAAGCGCTTCAACCGTCTAGCACGCCTTTGTCCAGAATTGATCAGCACAGAAAGAGAAAGGGTCAGAATGATGCTGAAAATGCTCCGACCTGAGATAGCACTGAATGTGACTGGCGGAATTAATAGGCCGCAGACTACAGAGGAACTGGTCAGCAGTGCCCTAATTACAGAACACTATCAGAAAGCTATGAACTAGAATAAGAATCATGCACGAGTAGAAGGACAGAGACCTCAGAGTACCAAAAAAGGCTGGAAAGGAACCCCTACCGGGAAAAGGAAGCAATGGGACAATGCTAAAGGTGGTCCAGTGAATAAGCAACCGAAGTACCCTCAGTATACTATTTGTGGGAAGTTGCATTCCGGATTATGTCACAAAGGTACAAGAAAATGCTATAATTGCAGACGGGAAGGACATTTGGCTAGAGACTGTCCTACTCAGTTTCAGGCTCCACCCCAGCAGAATAACCAGAACAGGAGTGCCCCTTCACAGCTACACCAGATGCAAACTGCTATAGAAGGGACTTCGATCAGCCAAGGGAGATTGGAAGCCCCGCCAGCGACGACTAACGCCAGGGTTTTCTCGCTTACTAGAGAAGATGTGGCTAATGCCTCTACTGTCGTTACAGGTCAGCTGCCTATTTTTAGTCAGTATGCTATAGTACTATTTGATAATGGGGCGACACACTCGTTTGTCTCAACACCATTTATGAAGATGTTAGATATGCCCCCACGAACACTAAATGGCACGTTCTTAACAACCCTACCATCCGGGGAAGTTATGCCATCGGATCATATGCTGCAAGCTGTACCTATCCAAATCGCAGACAGAGAACTCTACTGCAATCTGATAGTACTCAACATGCAGGATTATGACATTATATTGGGCATGGATTTCCTGAGCAAGTACGGTGCCTCAATCGAGTGTCGTAAGAGAAAAGTGGTATTTCGACCTGAAGCTGAACCGATGTTTGAATTCGTTGGAGAACCAGGGAAAGAAACTCAGAGTTTCTTATCAGCTATGAAGGCACAGAAGATGTTAGACAAGGGATGTACTAGATTTCTAGTGCACGTGGTCGATACAAGTCAAATCGAAAGCCAGAAGCTAGAAGTGGTCAGGGTGGTATGCAACTATCCAGAAGTGTTTCCCGAGGAACTACCGGGATTAGCCCTTGATAGGGAGATAGAATTTGCGATCGAATTAGTTCCTGGTACTAAACTGATCTCTAAAGCACCTTACTGGATGGCGCCAATAGGTACCCCCTTCCAAGGATCGACTACCTGTTCGACCAGTTAAAGGGTGCAACCGTTTTCTCTAAGATTGACCTAAGGTACGGCTACCATCAAGTAAAAGTGAAACAGGATGATATTCCGAAGACGACATTTCGAACAAGATACGGACACTATGAATTTGTAGTTATGCCTTTTAAAGTAACCAATGCTCCTGCTGTATTCATGGATCTGATGAATCGGGTATTTACGGCTTATCTCGACAAATTTGTGATCATCTTCATTGACGATATTCTCATCTATTCGAGAACCCAAGAAGAGCATGCCGAACACGTGAATACAGTATTGCAGATTCTTCGAGAGAAACGACTATATGCAAAGTTCTCCAAATGTGAGTTCTGGCTCGATCGAATATCATTCTTGGGTCATATTATCTCCAAGGACGGAGTAATGGTAGATCCGAATAAGATCGAAGCTGTAAGCAACTGGAATAGGCCAAAGAACGCCAGTGAAGTCAGAAGTTTTCTCGGGCTAGCAGGCTACTACAGGAAGTTTGTAGAGGACTTCTCCAAAATAGCAGCCCCGATGACAGTTCTCACCAAGAAGAACAAAAAGTATGAATGGACGGACGACTGCAAGAAGAGTTTTACGGAACTGAAACGGAGACTGACTAGTGCTCCGATTCTTACTCTTCCGGAAAGTAACAAAGACTTTGATATGTATAGCGATGCTTCCTTATTAGGACTTGGAGCTGTACTTATGCAAGATGGCAAAGTTATTGCCTATGCCTCTAGACAACTCAAAGAGCATGAAAGGAATTACCCCGTTCATGATTTAGAGCTAGCAGCGGTGGTCTTCACTCTAAAAACTTGGAGGCATTACTTATATGGGGCCCAGTGCAGGATTTATACAGACCACCAGAGTCTAAAATATTTCTTCACGCAAAAGGACCTAAATATGAGACAACGTAGATGACTCGAGTTAGTCAAGGACTATGATTGCGAGATCTTTTATCACCCTGGTAAAGCGAACAAGGTGGCCGATGCACTTAGCAGAAAGTCTGGTACCACACGACGTCGCTATTTTAAGTTCGAGGACGAACTTTCTATGAGGTATGGGGTACTGTAACACCCACAAAATTATAAGATAAGTATATGGATAGTATTTTCTTTAGAGCATGAAAGTAAGAGGAATAAAAAAAAAAGAAATAATAGAAATAAGAAGAGGTGAGGTCAAGGTTTGAACCTTGAACCTCCCACAAATAATGAAGATAAATTGATGTATGATAACACTAGGATAATGAATGATATTTGGATAGAAGGAATGAAAAATTTAGATAAAGGTGAGGAGAAAATAAAAGAAAACTAAGAAAAGAGTAAGAGAAAACCAAGTGGCTTACCTCCTCTTCCTCTTGGTTAAGAGAAGAAGCAAGCAAAAGGTGAATTGCCTTCCTCTCCTCTCTCCCTTCTCATTTTCGTGGGAATTAAAGAGAAGTTAAAGGGGGGGGGGGGGTGAATGGGGACAAGAATCCTTCCCATGATGAATAAAAAGGATTAGAGGAGAAAAGAGAAAGGGAAATTCTAAATCTTCTTCTTCCTCATCCTCTTTCCCTTCTCCACCGAGAACTAGAGCTCTCCTCCCTCATCTCCAAAAGCTGAGTTTAGGTTTTCTCTCTAAGGGAAAACAAATACTAGCAAGGAGTCTCAAGGTCTACCTCATACAAGAAGAAGAAAAACAAAAAGGGAAACTAGGAAGAGAAACTTCTCCTCCCTCCTCACAAGGGTACCACTTCCTTAAGGATCAACAAGCGAAAACTAGGTAAGCTTCCCCTCACCTGTGGTACAATAGCTCATATGGTTTTCATGAAGATAGATTGCTTAAAAACCTAGGGTTGCTTCATGGAAATTTCGGCCAAGACAAAAAGAAGAATCTAAGGAAT
The DNA here is from genome assembly GCF_018446385.1 of Zingiber officinale. Lineage (NCBI taxonomy): Eukaryota > Viridiplantae > Streptophyta > Magnoliopsida > Zingiberales > Zingiberaceae > Zingiber > Zingiber officinale. The sequence goes on along the minus strand of NC_055986.1, from coordinate 30,147,425 downwards.
TTTAAGACCTAACTAGATGTGTTCATTATATTTCTTGCGACATGTATCTTATGGTAGGAGGTTAACCTAATGTTTCTATGCTAGAATGTTTAGTTAGAACTTAGATTCATGATCCTAGACTCTCGGCCAAGCATGAACAAAAGAACTAGGTAAGCTTAGGACTCAAACTAAACATGCTCCCTTGTTCTTATGATATGTGCCTTATGATAATGGTGTTTTTAACATTTTCTCCTACTTGTATGTTGATTGGAACTTCATTTTCATGCTCATGAACATTCGGCCATGGTAGAACTAAGGGCCTAGAAGAGCTTTAAACTTAAAACTAAGCATGCCATGATTTCCCTAAGATAAGATATGAAGCTAATATGATATGCCCATGATTGTATGTTGATTTGAACTCTATTTCATGTTTATGAAGATTCGTCCTTGTTAAGATTTGAGGCCTAGGAATGTTTAAAACAAGTCTAAGATGCTCATGACCTTCTTGATGAAATGATATGAAACTAACTTGATGTTCTTATGCTTGTTTGTTGCATAGAAATTTGGTTACATGCTCTATAACTTTCGGCCACACAAGGTTTTAAGACCTAGGATGCTTAGAACTTAAACTAAGCTTGCTTATGTTGTTCCTTGTAATAAATGCCATGAAATTTGTAGGGTTTCCATGCTTTTATGTCACATGAAAACTAGTCTATGTCTTACATGTTTCGGCCACCATTAGTTTAAAGGCCTAGGAAACTTAGAACCCAACTTAGATATGCTCATGATGTTTCTTGTAATAAATGCTATGAAATTTGTTTATGGTTTCCATGCCCTTATGCCACTAGAAACCTAGTTTCCGTGCTTAACAAGTTTCGGCCACCTTAGATTAAAGGGCTTAGGAAGTTTGGAACTTAAACTAAATGTGCTTATGATGTTCCTCATGATATGTGTTATGATATTGGTTTAAGGTTCAACACTTTCATGCTACTTGTAACCTAGAATCATGCTTGCTAGGGTTCGGCCATGATAAGGTTAAAAGCTTAGAGAACTTAGAACCCAAACTAAACATGCTCAAGTTGTTCCTTATGATATATGATATGACATTAGTTTAGGGTCTACATGTTTGTATGTTGCTTATAACCTAATTTGATGCTTGATGAGTTTCGGCCATGATATAAGTAAAGACCTAGGAAGCTTAGAACCAAAACTAAACATGTTAGTTAGAGCCCTAGAGCCAATCATTTGATGATTGTATGGACTCATGTATATCATATTCTTGTATATTAATAAAGGCATTTGTTTGGTTATTATACTTATTTGTATTAGTGCCAAATAGACTAAGTATAATAGCGTCCTTGAGTAGAAGGTTCATACCTATATCAATCGATTAGTTGAATCGATAGTGAGATGATATAGGGAACATTACTCTAAATCATTCCTAGTCGAGTATTAACATTCAGGGACAATGTAAATACAATAAGACTAGCATGTATGTCAGCTCGATGACTTGATCTCACAAGTCATGGATATAGAGATATCAAGCTGACACATGGGTATGCATTAGAGAATGTATACTGAATGACCCGCCATGAGAAAGTATCATGGATCGTTATATGAGTGTCATATACTTTCTCATGTGGCTATTAGTATGACTATTAGTCCTTTGACCTGAAGTCACCATGGATCCCTACATAAGGAGTTATGTACTTTGGTTTCGTCAAACGTCACCCGTAACAGGGTGGACTATAAAGGTGATTACTGGGTATGTAACAAATTATGCAGAGGGATGTGAGTGATGTAGATGGGATCTATCCCTCCCATATGACGGGAGCGACATCAATATTCTTGATACAGTTAGACCACGAAGTGCATGACCATGCCCAAATGAGTCAACATTATATGTTGAGCTCATTTGATCGAGTGAGTCTACTTGGAGTTCAAGATTTAGATTGATTAGAGGATGACACGGTCTATGCCTCACATTGATCAATCTAGATGTCTAGGATAGAAGGACAATGTCACATATTGTGATGAGTCACAATTAGTAGTCACAAGGTGATGTTGGATCTCAACATTCTTGTAACTTGGGTAGTAATGATGTATTGCTAGATACCGCTCATTACTTATGCTTTTAAATGAGTTTAGGGGCATTGCCAACGTTACAAGAACCTATTGGGTCACACACAAAGAACATGTGGATGGAGATTAGATTCATATGATGAACCAAGAGGATTAGATTCATTTGATGAATCAAATTGGATTAAGAGTAATCCAAATTGGGCTAATTGAGTTGGACTCAAGTTGATTCATGTATTCAATGAGTCTAATTTAGATTATGACTCATTAAATCAACTTAATTTAATGAATTAGATTCATTATATTAAGTTGGCTTGAATCATATGGTTGGATTAGATCAACCATGAGAGAGATTTGATCAAGTTTTACTTGATTTGAGAGGAAGAGAAAAAGTCATGTTTGACTTGACTTTTAACCACATCACTAGTGAGTTGGAAAAATGTGGACCAATAGGATTGCTCCACATCATCAATGTGTGCCACCTCATGGAGGTTACAAGCCTCCATAGCATTTAATGTGGCCGGCCCACATTAAATGAGGAGGTTACACTTATTGCCATGTCATTTAGTGAGGTGGCAAGATGTGGACCAATGGTGTTGATCCACATCATCCTAGAGTGCCACCTCATGGGGGTTACAACTCTTTATAGTCTCCACATTAATTGGAATTAATGTGGAGGTTACACCTCCTAGAGTGGCCGGCCACTTTGTGAATGAATGGGAATTCATTTTTCATTCATGTGGTGTATTCACTCTTCTTCTCCCTTGAGTGCTCTCTCTTCTCTCCATGGTGGTTGTCGTGAGGTTCCAAGAGTGGAGAGGGTGATTTGAGTTAATCCAAGAAGTCCAAGAAGAAAGGTAATACTTTAGAGGAGTGTATTGTATTCTCTTCCTTGCTTTCCTTTCTTCTTCCATTCCCATCCGAGAGCCCTAGAAAGTGCTAGCACACTTGGGGTCTCTCTTCTCCATTCTTGAGTGCTAGAGAGCACTCCTTGTTCGTGTGGATATCACTAGAGAAGTATCTACTTTGATACTTTGGAGATCCGACGTGTACCTTGGACGAGCGGGATAAGTGAAGGGCACGCTTCGAAGGTATAACCCTCAACTAGTGTAGATCTAAAGGTTTTGCAAACTCATACAAGAAAAAGGTTTTTCAAAAATTTTGTTTACGAATCTTTGCACGAGATCCATGGCTTTGGGTGATTCGGGGTTTTCGCGACGCGAAAAAGCGGTTTTCGCGACGCGAAAAAGCGGTTTTCGCGGCTCGAAGAACCCAACAGTGGTATCAGAGCCACGTGCAAAGACTTGTACGAGTTCGTTTGTATTTTTATGAAAAATATTCCTTCAGTGATTTTCTGTAAAAATTGAGTTTTTAGAGTTTTTATGAGTAATTTTCCGTAGAAGCGAAGCACAAGTGTCTCGGCACTTGTAGGCTTCGGCTACCGGAAAGTTTTCTTTTAAACGGCTTCGTTTTGCCCCAAATCCGTTTGGGACAGCGGGGTCGGGTGCCATTAGATCGCAAAGGAGTAACTCACGATGGTTAGATCGTGGGTAGGGGTACTGCCCCTAACCCCGCAAGGGGATTTGCTCCGCGGTTGCACCCGAAATCGCTAAAAACGAACCCGCTGGGAAGATTTTTCCGAAATGGCAATGTCTCGGCCCAAATCGTTTTGGGACAGCGGGTTTAGGCACTTTTGGATCGCAAAGGAACCCTCGCGATGGTTAGATCGCGGGTAGGGGCGCTGCCCCTGGGCCCCGCAAGGGGATCCGTTCCGCGATTGCTAAACGGGACCGCCGGGAAATTTTACTCGTAAAAATTTTAAAAATTAATTTTAAAATTATAGAAAATTATGAAAATATATAATTTTGAATTATATATAAATTTTGTGATAGTCATGGCCCAAAACCCAATATGATTGGTTGTGTTGTAATTCATAATACGGCCTGCGTGCCGTTATGTGTTTGCGCGTGTTGTATGTTTTTATTTATTCGCGACCTGCGCGTCGTGCCTTCTCTTATATTCTTGTTGTAAATTAGATTTAGACTCGAATGTAACTCGAGTTTCAAATTGTAATGTACAAATTGGAGCGGTGGAGGGTCCACACGAGACGGAGTTCCGAGGCGGGCACGAGCAACACAAGGTGGTCAAAGGGAGGAGCTTGGAGAAGCTGTTGACCCTAGGTTGACCATTCGATCTTCTCATTGGCTTGAGAAGATCGTAGTAGGGCCATGACTAAATCACAAATAGATTAATTAATTAATTGTTATGTATCTGATGCATGTTTAATAATTAATTAATTAATTAGTGCCTTAACGATTAGATTAGATCTAAGTCGTGCACATGATGCACCCTTGCGATTAGATTAGATCTAAGTCGTGCACAAGATGCATCCTTCTCGATTAGATTAGATCTAGATCGAACCAACTCTAAATGCCTAACCGTGCCGTGATACCTATCACTACCTCAATCACATGTATTGTTGAATCTGCCAAAGCAGAGCAATACATATTATCTTGGTAGGGTACGGAGGGACAATCTTGGTCCCGCCTATCAACGCATGGGTGAATACAAACTCAATTAGATTGAGTATTCCTAGTTACTCGGTTGGATCGAGTCAACTATAGGCATTCTTCCAATAGTTGGAAAGGTAGGACAAAATCACGTTTATATTAACTCTCGGGCTTATTAGCCAAAGCTAACTCGAGTTTTAATATAAATGTGGATTTTATTCTATAAACAAGAGTTGCATAGAGATGTAATTGGTAATCGTTACCTACCGATCATACTAAGCCTTGGGCATATTAGCCAAAGCTAACTCAAGGGTTAGTATGATGTGGATCTTGTCCCACAAGAATTATAGAATTCAGTGGGAGCATCATTTAATTAAAGCCCTAATTAAATGATTTTTTAAAAAGAATATGATATTTATTTCTGCAAATTTTCTGTTGTAGATAACCATGACGTCAAATACGAACACTTTCTCCCTGCGATCTGTCCTTGAGAAGGACAAGCTCAACGGAGCGAATTTTCTGGACTGGTACAGGAACTTGAGAATAGTTCTCACCCAGGAGCGTAAGCTGTACGTTCTGGAGCAGCCCATTCTGGAGGCTCCTCCTGCCAATGCCCCGCGAGCCGACAAAGATGCTTACAAGAAGCATCAAGATGACGCATTAGATGTGTCCTGTCTAATGCTCGCGACCATGAACTCAGAGCTTCAGAAGCAACATGAGTTGATGGGTGCTTACGATATGGTTGAACATCTGCGTCAACTATATCAAGGACAAGCGAGGCATGAGAGATTTGAGATCTCAAAGGCACTGCTTCAGTGCAAGATGTCAGACGGGGCTCCCGTAGGTCCTTATGTACTCAAGATGATTGGGTACATAGAGAACCTACAAAGACTGGGGTTCCCACTTGGCCAAGAGCTGGCCACTGACTTCATCTTGCAGTCCTTGCCATATAGCTATAGTCAATTCGTTCTGAACTATAACATGAACGAGATTGACAAGCCACTGCCCGAGCTACTTAGTATGTTACGAACTGCTGAGATTAACCTTAAGAAGGTTAAGCCCATTTTGATGGTCCAGAAGCACAAGGGCAAGGGCAAGCCCAAAGGTAAGGGAAAGTCCCAAACCAAGGGCAAAGGCAAGGCACTGAAGCCTGAAGGAGGGGTCGCCAATGATGCTACCTGCTTCCACTGCGGTCAGACCGGGCACTGGAGGATCTTAAGAAGAAGCGAAGTGAGACTTCCACTTCAGGTATATATGTTATAGAAGTCAATCTATCTATTTCTACATCTTGGGTATTAGATACTGGATGTGCTTCTCACATTTGTATTGATGTGCAGGCGTTGAGAAATAGCAGGGCATTGACAAAGGGCGAGGTGGACCTACGAGTAGGCAATGGAGCACGGGTTGCTGCTGTTGCTGTAGGGATTTACTTTCTATCTCTGCCCTCTGGGCTTGTACTAGAGTTAGTCGATTGTTGTTATGTGCCTGCATTAACTAAGAACATAGTTTCAGTTTCTTGTTTAGACAAGAAAGGATACTCTTTTATAATAAAAGACAAATGTTGTTCTGTTTATTTAAAAGATATGTTCTATTGTAGTGCACCTCTGATAAACGGACTCTACATTCTAGACCTTGAGAACCCTATCTATAACATAAATACCAAGAGGATCAAGTCGACTGACTTGAACCAAACCTATCTCTGGCACTGTCGCTTAGGTCATATAAATGACAAGCGCTTATCCCAGCTCCATAAGGATGGTTTGCTGGACTCATTTGATTTTGAATCATATGAGATATGCGAGTCATGCCTACGAGGCAAGATGACCAAGACTCCCTTTAGTGGGCACAGCGAGAGAGCAACTGATTTGTTAGGACTCATACATAGTGATGTATGTGGCCCTTTCAATGTCGCTGCTTGAGGCGGTTATAGATACTTCATCACATTTACTGATGATTTCAGTAGATACGGTTATGTGTACCTGAAGACACATAAATCTGAATCCTTTGAAAAGTTTAAAGAATTCAAAAATGAAGTACAGAACCAGCTTGGCAAGAGTATTAAAATACTTCGATCAGATCGAGGTGGTGAATACTTAAGCCATGAGTTTCGTGACTATCTAGCTGAGTGTGGGATCCTATCCCAACTCACTCCTCCTGGAACACCACAATGGAATGGTGTATCCGAAAGGAGGAATCGCACCTTATTAGATATGGTACGATCTATGATGAGTCACACAGGTCTTCCGACATATCTATGGGGATATGCTCTAGACACGGCAGTTTTCATTCTCAACCGAGTTCCATCCAAGTCCGTGATAAAGACACCATATAGGATATGGACTGGGAGAGATGCCCAGGTGTCTTTCATGAGGATTTGGGGTTGTGAGGCTTACGTACGACGTCAAGTCTCGGACAAGTTAGGACCCAAATCCGACAAGAGCTATTTCATTGGATATCCCAAGGAAACTAAGGGATATTACTTCTACATTCCCAGTCAGCACAAGGTAGTTGTGGCAAAGACTGGGGTCTTTCTAGAAAGGGACTTTGTTTCTAGAAAGACTAGTGGGAGTACCTTTGATCTTGAAGAAGTTCAAGATGCGAACGATAGCACTGGAGCCTCGATGGAAGTTGAACTGGAACCACAAAGTGTTGTGGATGATGTTGTTCCACAAGAAGTTGAGGAACAACAACCAGTTCAAGTAGACATACCTCTTCGCAGGTCTGATAGGGTACATCGTCAGCCTGAGAGATATTCATTTCTCGTGTCTGACCATGATGACGTTGTGCTCATAGAGGATGAGCCTAACACCTATCAGGAAGCTGTGATGAGACCAGATTCCGAGATATGGCGGATGGATGTCAAAAACTGCGTTTCTGAATGGAAACATACTCGAGGATGTGTACATGACACAACCTGAGGGTTTTTGTAGTTCCACAGCCATAGGATCTATCATGTATGTCATGTTATGTACTCGACCTGATGTCTCGTATGCTTTGAGTATGACGAGCAGATACCAGTCAGATCCAGATGAAAGTCACTGGATAGCGGTCAAGAATATTTTTAAGTACTTGAAAAGGACTAAAGAATATTTCTTGATATATGGAGGCAATGATGAGCTAGCTGTAAAGGGTTACAGTGATGCTAGCTTCCAGACCGACCAGGATGATTAAAAATCGCAGTCGAGGTTCGTGTTTTGCTTGAATGGTAGTGCTATGAGCTGGCAGAGTTCACAGCAGTTCTACAACGTTTCCATCTCATTCGAGAGATTATCGATAGAGGAGATGTGAAGATTTTCAGAGTACCTACAGAGGCTAACATTGCAGATCCCTTGACTAAGGCTTTGGCATAGAGAAAGCATGATGGTCACACTAGGTCTTTAGGCTTTAGAGCCTATACTGATTGGCACTAGTGCTAGTGGGAGATTGTTAGTTAGAGCCCTAGAGCCAATCATTTGATGATTGTATGGACTCATGTATATCATATTCTTGTATATTAATAAAGGCATTTGTTTGGTTATTATACTTATTTGTATTAGTGCCAAATAGACTAAGTATAATAGCGTCCTTGAGTAGAAGGTTCATACCTATATCAATCGATTAGTTGAATCGATAGTGAGATGATATAGGGAACATTACTCTAAATCATTCCTAGTCGAGTATTAACATTCAGGGACAATGTAAATACAATAAGACTAGCATGTAGGTCAGCTCGATGACTTGATCTCACAAGTCATGGATATAGAGATATCAAGCTGACACATGGGTATGCATTAGAGAATGTATACTGAATGACCCGCCATGAGAAAGTATCATGGATCGTTATATGAGTGTCATAAACTTTCTCATGTGGCTATTAGTATGACTATTAGTCCTTTGACCTGAAGTCACCATGGATCCCTACATAAGGAGTTATGTACTTTGGTTTTGTCAAACGTCACCCGTAACAGGGTGGACTATAAAGGCGATTACTGGGTATGTAACAAATTATGCAGAGGGATGTGAGTGATGTAGATGGGATCTATCCTCCCATATGACGGGAGCGACATCAATATTCTTGATAGAGTTAGACCACGAAGTGCATGGCCATGCCCAAATGAGTCAACATTAGATGTTGAGCTCATTTGATCGAGTGAGTCTACTGGGAGTTCAAGATTTAGATTGATTAGAGGATGACACGGTCTATGCCTCACATTGATCAATCTAGATGTCTAGGATAGAAGGACAATGTCACATATTGTGAGGAGTCACAATTAATAGTCACAAGGTGATGTTGGATCTCAACATTCTTGTAACTTGGGTAGTAATGATGTATTGCTAGATACCGCTCATTACTTATGCTTTTAAATGAGTTTAGGGGCATTGCCAACGTTACAAGAACCTATTGGGTCACACATAAAGAACATGTGGATGGAGATTAGATTCATATGATGAATCAAATTGGATTAAGAGTAATCCAAATTGGGCTAATTGAGTTGGACTCAAGTTGATTCATGTATTCAATGAGTCTAATTTAGATTATGACTCATTAAATCAACTTAATTTAATGAATTAGATTCATTATATTAAGTTGGCTTGAATCATATGGTTGGATTAGATCAACCATGAGAGAGATTTGATCAAGTTTGACTTGATTTGAGAGGAAGAGAAAAAGTCATGTTTGACTTGACTTTTTGCCACATCACTAGTGAGTTGGCAAGATGTGGACCAATAGGATTGCTCCACATCATCAATGTGTGCCACCTCATGGAGGTTACAAGCCTCCATAGCATTTAATGTGGCCGGCCCACATTAAATGAGGAGGTTACACTTATTGCCATGTCATTTAGTGAGGTGGCAAGATGTGGACCAATGGTGTTGATCCACATCATCCTAGAGTGCCACCTCATGGGGGTTACAACTCATTATGGTCTCCACATTAATTGGAATTAATGTGGAGGTTACACCTCCTAGAGTGGCCGGCCACTTTGTGAATGAATGGGAATTCATTTTTCATTCATGTGGTGTATTCACTCTTCTTCTCCCTTGAGTGCTCTCTCTTCTCTCCATGGTGGTTGCCGTGAGGTTCCAAGAGTGGAGAGGGTGATTTGAGTTAATCCAAGAAGTCCAAGAAGAAAGGTAATACTTTAGAGGAGTGTATTGTATTCTCTTCCTTGCTTTCCTTTCTTCTTCCATTCCCATCCGAGAGCCCTAGAAAGTTCTAGCACACTTGGGGTCTCTCTTCTCCATTCTTGAGTGCTAGAGAGCACTCCTTGTTCATGTGGATATCACTAGAGAAGTATCTACTTTGATACTTTGGAGATCCGACGTGTACCTTGGACGAGCGGGATAAGTGAAGGGCACGCTTGGAAGGTATAACCCTCATCTAGTGTAGATCTAAAGGTTTTACAAACTCGTACAAGAAAAAGGTTTTTCGAAAATTTTGTTTACGAATCTTTGCACGAGATCCATGGCTTTGGGTGATTCGGGGTTTCCGCGACGCGAAAAAGGGGTTTTCGCTGCCCGAAGAACCCAACAAAACATGCTCAAGGTGTTCCTTATGATATAGGATATGATAAAGGTTTAGGGTTCACATGCTTTTATGTTGCTTGCTAACCTAGGCTACAACTACATGTTTCGGCCACTACATGATATTAGGGTTAGAGACCTAATTATGATTTCCCATGTGCCTCACATGCAATGCTTTATGATATGATAAGAATATGCCATGCTACTATACTCATTTATGTATGCTTATGACCTATGCATGATGATGTGCTATGTGCCCAAATTTATGATATGCTATGTGCCCAAATTTATGATGTGCTATGTGCCCAAATTTATGATATGCTATGTGCCCAAGTTCATGATGTGCTGTGTGCCCAATTATGCATGTGATCATGATGTGCTGTGTGCCCAAATTCATGAGGTGATGTGTGTCCAATTATACATGCTTTATGTTATGCCTAAGAGTTGCTTCCCTATCAGTTGGGACTAGGAGCACTCTTCATGATATGAATATGACATGAATGATAGGTTAAGAATTATGATATGTATGACATGCTACTTTACTTTTAAGGCTTGTACCAAGGGTGGGCTCCATAAGCGCCCCGGGGTAGATGGACTAAGAAACGGGCTTCGTTAGGGATGGGCTCCTAAGTGTCCCTAGGTCGATGGACTAAGAAACGGGCCTAGTATGTATGCCTTGTAGGGTTCAAGACTTGCTACCTCGGACCTACATAGGACACGCGCATTTATGTATGTGGTACAAGCCGGGGCCCCCCTTATGTTGAGATTATGTTTAAGTATGTATATTATAAGTTTTCAAAAGACATGTTGCATATGTTTTCATGATACATGTTTAGAAATTCACCTTGCATATACCTTAAGATTATGCCATGATATTTATGATAATGTTATGATATGTCAGGATGCATTTGATGATCATGTTATGTTATGCCATGATACCTTACGATTATGTTACGATATGCCATGATATGATGAAATTGTCTCCATGCATTATGTCTTGTGATTTTGATATGCTATATGGTTTTTGTGAGTTGGAAAGGAACTTACTGAGCCATGAGTGCTCACAGCTTACTTTCTTGTACCACAGATAAAGGCAAGGAATGGATGAACTCGGGGAGCAGCAGGAGGGGCTAGAAGGATGTGTGTGGTAGTGGCTTGGCTAAAGGAGAAAGACCTGCTTTTGTTTAATAAGAACTATGCCTAGTTTATGTTACTGCTTTATGACTCCCTGACATTTAATTGTGTGTTTGGGTATTATGACTTAAAAATCATGTTAAGTATACTATGTGGTTTTATATGTCCAGGTGATTAGTCATGGTGATTTTAAAGAAAAGAAAAGTTTTTAATTTCTATAAATAAGACTTCCGCTGTAGTAAGTAGGTATGTATGTTAAAGTAACCCCCGTCGCCTTAGCAGGAGGGGCGGGGCGTTACATGTTTAGGGTCTTTAGCTCGACCAATCCAACTTATTCTTCTCATTTCCTTGCCCTTGGAGGGCAGACATATTTTTCATTTTTGTTGGGAGGTCTCCTCCCAACATCCTCCACAAAATTATTCTTCTCATTAGGTGGCCTTCCATGAGGATGGAAATTCCATTCCTCAAGTTTGTAAATGCTTGCCCTGCTACAAGCATTTAAAAGAAAAGAAACATGGTTAGAGACATTAGATAAATCATACTCCAACCGTTCCTTACCAATTACTAATGACAACTTATGATTTTTAATATCAATAATTGCTCCAGCTGTAGTAATGAATGGTATTCCTAATATGATAGGAATTTTAGGGTCCTCTTCCATGTCCAACACAACAAAATATGTGGGAATAATACTCCCACCAACTTCTACTGGCACATCTGCAATAATACTCATAAGGTACCTGCAAGAATGATCAGCAAGTTGTAGTGCCATAGTAGTAAGTTTAATATTTTTGAGACCTAACTTATTACAAATTGAATAGGGAATGAGGCTAACACTTGCCCCCAAATCACAAAAAGCTTTTTCAATGAATTCTGTTCCTATATTGCAAGGAATATAAAAGCTCCCTGGATCCTTCAATTTCGGGGAAGTGTTCTTCACCAAAAGAGCGTTGCATTCCTCAGTTAGTGCAATGGTCTCTACATCTCCTCTCTTTCTTTTATTTGACATGATGCCCTTCAGGAATTTGGTAAACTTTGCCATTTGAAGAATAGCATCTATAAGAGGAACTTCAACGCATATCTCTTTAACCTTCTCCAAAAATTTGCCAAATTCTTCATCCTTTTTAAGCATATTGAGTCTTTGGGGAAAAGGGATAACTTTGCTCTGATGGTTCAGTGGAAGAGTCTCTTCAACCTCAATGGTATTCTCCTCATTATTAAAAATTTGACTAGGTGTAGGAGGAGAGAGCTCTTCTTCATTTTGCATCCCTTTTTGAGCAGTCACTTGGGGATTTCCTAAGGTTCGTCCGCTCCTAAGCTCAATTATGTTGCAATGCTCCATAGGATTTACATCAGGTTTTCTAGGAAGTTGTCCTGGTGCTCTAGAAGATGAGGAAGCTAGCTAGGCAATTTGGCTATCCTGAATCTTTTGATGCTTTTCAGAATTATCCATTCTCTAAGTAAGCTTCAATAGATCTTGCTTCATTTCATTTTGATTAGAGATAATTTCTTCAAGCATCTTTTCAATTTTGGATGTAGGAAAGCCTTGAAAAGATTGTTGCTGAAAATTTTATTGCCCGGATTGAAAATTTGGTCTTGCCCCCATAGATGGTCCTTGATCCTAATTATTTCTGTAAGAGAAATTTGGATGATTTTTCCATCCAGGGTTGTAAGTATTTGAGTATGGTTTGTTCTGTCTTGATTAAAATCCATGATTGCATCGCATTGCTCCAATTGATTAATTTGTGCAGTGATAGCTCCCAATGGACATGAGTCTTTTGAATGTTCTGAACTCCCACATACTTCACAAGATATAGCAATGACATTTACCATATTTGAACTAGTCCCCATATTCTCAAATTTTTTTGTAAGAGCATCAAGTTTTGCAGCCAATAAAGTCACTGCATCAACATCAAACTTTCCTGATGCTTTTGTTATTGGGTTTATTGAAGGATGACCACCACTTCTTTCATTTGCCCATTGATGATGATTTTGTGCTACACTCTCTATGATTTCGTCAGCTTCATCCAAATTTTTATTCATGAGTGCCCCTCCAGCAGCTGAATCAAGGGACACTTTGGTATGATAATTAATACCATTATAGAAAGTATGCAACACTAACCATCTTTCCAAACCGTGGTTAGGGCATTGTCTGAGCATACTATTGTATCTATCCCAAGCTTCAAATAGAAATTTTGAATCAGCTTGTTTGAAACTTGCAATCAAATTCCTCATATGAGCAGTTTTACTTGGGGGATAGAATTTATCAAGGAATTGTTGCTCACATTGTTCCCAAGTGGTAATACTGTTGGGAGCCAAAGAATTCAACCATTGCTTGGCCCTATCTCTCAAAGAAAACCCAAATAATAATAACCGCACTGCTTCTGAAGGAACACCATTCATTTTCATTGTCCCACATATTTCACAAAAGGCCTCTAAGTGTTGATTAGGGTCTTCATGTGGTCCTCCACCAAATTGATTTTGCTGCACCATGGAAATAATTGCAGGTTTGATCTCAAAATTATTTGCCTCTACTGAGGGTCTTGAAATACTAGATCTAAAACCCCTAGCATAAGGTGCTGCATAATCCTTTAGTGGTCTATTAGTCATATTCAAATGCTCTTGTTCTTCAATTTGTCTCTGTAGAATTCTTCTTCTATGAAATGTTCTTTCAATTTTAGGGTCAAGAGGAAAAAATTCTCCTACAAAGTTAGATCTTTGCATACACAAGAACAAGATTGCAATAGAAACTAAATCAAACAAAGAAATTAAAAACTGAGAAAGGTAAGATTGGAATGTTAGAAAACAAAAAATTGCAGAATTAAAATTGCTACAAAAGAATTTCCAAGAAGTTAGAAAGTATACGGGAAAATGAAAACAGAAAACTAGATATTAGTTACAAATATGCAAATGAAAATAAATAGAAATGTTATGTTTATTCTGACTCAATTGATAATCTCCAATGTTATAGCGCAGTCCCCAGCAACGGCGCCAAAAACTTGTTACGTTTTGCAAGTGTACGGAAATGTCACAAGTAATACAAAAGATTATCGTATCCACAGGGACTGAAATAAACACTAGAAATATCTCAAAGCGAATTAGCTAAACAACTAATCAATTGGTTTCAAATGCTAAGGATGAAAAATAATTCTAAAATGAAAGATTAACAAACAAGAGTTTGGGGTTTGAGTTATGATAAAGGGAGGTTCTAGGTGTTGGTGCGGGAAGCATCCGACGATCAAACTCGTGTTTTGATAATGGCAAAGGATTCAAAGTTAAGGTGTGTTGTAGTCTAACAAATCTGCTTGAGGATTTCAGGAAAGTCCTAACTGCGGTTAGGCAAAGGTAAAAACCCTAGGGGGTGGTAACCCTAGGTCATAGGGGGTGGTAACCCTATGCGGAAAGTCTTGGCAGGTCGATGGCTTCAGGCAAAAGTCCTAGGGGGTGGTAACCCTAGGTGGAAAGTCCTGGTGTCAGGAACCAGGTGAAAGACTGGACTAGCCGGGAAGTGGATGTCCAACAAAAAGTCCGGAAGCATCGAGTGCTGAGCAAAAGTCCAATCGATCTGGAGGATCGACTGGCAACAGGTAAATCACCTGAGTGGAGTAGGTGAGGACGCGTTCCCCGTAGAGGGAACAGTAGGCGTTGGGTCGACCTAGGGTTTCCGGTTGGAAACCCGAAGTCAGACCCGGACAGTCTGGAGACTGTCATAACATTTCTTATCATATTCATTCTGTTATTTATGCTAACTTTGTGTTGCAGGATACTGTTTGGGACTAACACATCTTGCAGGTACAAAGAAATGGAGTTTTTCCTCGGATGAACAGTATCCGAGGCGCCTCCATGGAGCTTGGAGGCGCCTCCGGTGCAAAAGCTGACCTGGCTGCGAAGCTTCATTGGAGGCGCCTTGGTGAGGGTATAAGGCGCCTTGGAAGGCGCCTTGAGCAGGCCATAAGGCGCCTTAAACAGATGAAGTTCGACCAGATCAGATTTGATCCACGCGGAAGACTCGGCAGCATGAAGGCGCCTTGAACACCCTTTATAAGGGGGTTTCGACCAGCACTTAAAGATATCAAGTTCTAAGCTTTCCTTCTTCAACGTGCTGCTAACAAAGTCATTCCGAAGTGCTGCTGCGACATTCCGACGACCCGGAGCTTCAATCTTCTTCTTTTTAAGTTGTCGGTACAAGTTTATTTCAAAACTTTCAGTGTAATTTGTAATTTCTATCGTGATTATAGTTGTTGCCCACCAGAAGCGATCAAGGATCGCGGTCCTTCGAGTAGGAGTCGCCGTAGGCTCCGAACGAAGTAAAAAGCTTGTCTCTTTGTGTGTTTGTTTACTTTCCGCTGCGTGTTTTAACTCCGATATTTTCACGATTCCGATAAACGTAAAATTCAGCCACGAGCGCTATTCACCCCCCCCTCTAGCGCAGTCTCGATCCAACAATTGGTATCAGAGCGGGGTTATTTTGAATTGGTGCTACCACCCTTCAAAATATTTGTCTTCGTGGTACTTTGTTTATTTTTTTTGTCAAATTTAGAATTAGCTTGATAGCTAAATTCTAATTATTTTTATCGAATCAGTTTTGCTCGAAGTTGGTACAATACCACTCAAGCTCGTCATTTCTTTTCCTTTCTCCCACACTACTAATCCAAGACTTAGTCTTGGAACAGAATTCGTTTATTCTTTTGTCGTGCAGTATTACAAATGGCCCAACAAGAGGGTTTTAGTACCGTCCATCCCCCGCTCTTCACCGGAGAAGATTTCGGATACTGGAAGGGACGGATGGAGACATTTATGAAAACCCAGTTCGAAACTTGGATGATCGTCAAGACTGGACTTCAACTACCAACTGACACAGACGGCAAGACTACATCCTACGAAGACTGGGAACCATCTTTAATCAAGAAGGTAGAAGCTTATGCCAGAGCTACTTGCATTCTCCAGTGCGGTCTTACCAAGGAGGAGCTCAACAGAGTTGGTTCCTTTTCAACCGCAAAGGAACTCTGGGAGAAGCTGATCGAACCCCACGAGGGCACCACCGACACAAAAGTAAGTAAAAGAGATTTATTATTTAATAAATTGTATAATTTAAAATTGCAGGAAGGTGAGACGGCGAGCCAGCTTCACGCGCGCATCCAGGATATTCTCAACTCTCTTCATGCAATTGGACAGAGAGTCGAAAATCGGGACGTCATAAGGTACGCGTTAAATTCGTTTCCAAGGAGTACATTGTGGGCATCAATGGTAGATGCCTACAAGGTCTCCAAAGATTTATCTTCCTTAAAGTTAGACGAGTAATTTTCTGAATTTGAACTTCATGAACAAACTAATGCACAGCCATCCGAGAAGGGTATTGCTTTAGTTGCAGGTACGAGTCGAACACGGGAATCAAGAGTACGGTGAAAAATTGAACCGGAATCAGAAGACGAACCTGACTTTGAAGATTCAGAAGATGAACTGACCAGCGAACTAGTGAATCTCGTGAAGAAGCTCTATAATAAGAAGAAGGGCTTCAACAAGAAAGATCTGAAGAAGGTAGTTCAATCTAAGGAGGCCCAACCAAACTCAAAGGTAAAGTTCGAAGTCACTTGTTACGGATGCAACCAGAAGGGGCATATCAAAGCCAACTGCCCCAACCAAAAGGAAGCCAAGAAGCAAAGAAGAAAGAAGGCTCTGAAGGCAACCTGGGATGAATCTTCCTCAGAGGACGACGACGATGAACTGGATCAAACAAGTCTACTCGCACTGATGGCTCGGGACCAGTTCATCGAGAGCGAGAGCGAGTCAGAAGCCGAGTCCGAGCAAAGCCACAGATCCGCATCCGTTTCAAAAGGGCCAGACTCCACTGTAAGTATTCCAAGGCTTAATAATTTAGTTAATTACTTACTTCGCAAACTAGCTAAGTTGAATCTTAGGATTAAATCACTTCTAAAGGAAGTAGCCGTCCTTAAAGAAGTGACAAACACTAATTCTTTACCTGATCAAGTTCAAACTGGAAATTCTACTGAAGTTCAAAAACTTGAGGAAGAAAACTCTAGCTTGAAAAATCAAGTAAAAGATCTAAAAAGTACTTTAGAACGGTTTTCTCTGGGATCCAAGAATTTGGACCTAATTCTTGGAACACAAAGAGCCGTCTATAACAAAACTGGACTGGGATATAAAAGTAAAAAGAAGTATAGATCTTATTTATCCTTAATAAACAAACAAGGTAGTAAATTAGTCCAAGCATGGGTCCCCAAGTCTAAATTGATCAATCAAGTTGGACTTGGCCAATACTGGGTTCCGAATGGTCAAATATACTACCTCGATAGACCATATCGAGGCTATGATCCAGGAAAAGCTAAAAGAAAAACGATCTTAAAAATTTTAAATTCAAAATTAAATTCAAAATTAAAAATAAAAAAAATCGAAATTAAATTCAAAATTCAAAATCAAAATTAAAAAATTTGAAATTAAATTCAAAATTTAAAATCAAAATTAAAAAATTCAAAATTAAATTCAAAATTCAAAATCAAAATTAAAAAATTCAAAATTCAAAATCAAAATTAAAAAATTCAAAATTAAATTCAAAATTCAAAATCAAAATTAAAAATTCGAAATTAAATTCAAAATTCAAAATCAAAATTAAAAATTCGAAACTAAATTCAAAATTCAAAATCAAAATTAAAAATTTGAAATTAAATTCAAAATTCAAAATTAAAAATTCGAAATTAAATTCAAAATTTAAAATCAAAATTAAAAAATTCGAAATTAAATTCTAAATTCAAAATTCAAAAATAGATGGTGGATCCAAACTAGCTGGCACCTCCAACTGAACTACCCGACAGGGTAACTGAACCTAATTTACCCGAAATGGGTAAAACAAGAGTAGATTACCCGGCAGGGTAATTAAGGCTAGTTTAAAAACGGGCTAAGTTTAACTTGAATCACAGTACCGGTGAAGTTTTTTGGATGATAGTACGTTAGGGAAACTTGGGCATCGCATGTCTAGGAAGATATGGCCGACCTGATGCATTTGGCCAAGTGGAACTGACTGAAGCTACCCTTAAATGGATCCCAACTAGTTAGACCAAGGTTTAGTATTAAGTTCAATGGGTAGGACTATTTGGAAAACCTCGAAGGCATGGTTACTTTAATGAGCTCCATGTGACTCACTATAGCCTAGAAGTTTATCCAAAGAATGCTTACTTGTTGAAACCAAAGCTAAACCTGAATCTAACACAAAGTTAAACCAGATCCTTAAATTCAACAATAATTCATCTCACAACAATTATAGGATTCCCTGATTGACAATCTAGATCGGGTGAGATGACTAAGAAATTGAAATTAAATTAATTCAAAATTATTTTAACCTTCAAAATTATTTTAACTTTCAATAATTATTTTAACTCTCAAAACTATTTTTCCAAAATTATTTTAAAAAACTAAATTTCAAAATTATTTTAAAAAACTATTTCAAAATCTTTTAAAAACTATTTCAAAATTCTTTCTTTATTTCAAAATTAATTAACTTTAAAACACTTCTCAAAACAATTACAACAATATGGTTAATTATTGTTAACTTAGATTGGGTAAGATAAAAATTCTAAGGAATCTACTTCAGACAAACTATCTTTTTATCCATTAATAAGAAACCAATTCATTCACTTTATGTGTAGGAGTTGGATCAATGGATGTTGGATAGTGGATGCTCCAGACATATGACTGGAGATAGATTGAAGTTTTCAAAGCTCAAACTAAAAAATTTAGGATCAGTTGCATTTGGCAACAATGGTCAACTTAAGGTAATCAGAAGAGGTAATATCGAACTCAGCTCCGATTTTATTATTAGAAGAGTTCTGTTAGTTGAAAATTTCAATTTCAATTTACTAAGTATAAGCCAATTATGTGATAGCGGATACTTAGTCACTTTTGACAACACTAGGTGTCTAGTCAAAAATATTAAAAATCCTGAAATCACACTTAAGGGACTTAGGATAAATAATATGTACTCAATTAATCTACCCACATCCTCGGTAAAGTGTTTTTTAACACAAGAAGAGGAAACTAACTTGTGGCACAGAAGATTGGGTCACACTCACACCAGACTCATTTCAAAAATGAGTCATAATGGTCTAGTTAGAGGTTTGCCCAAATTAAAATTTATTGAAAACTCAATCTGTAATGCTTGTCAGCAAGGAAAACAAACCAAGTCAACCCACAAGTCAACCAACCTAGAAAAAACTAACACTTTACTTGAGCTCCTTCACCTTGACCTATTTGATTCACATGGAGCCAAGCCACTAAGCAAAAACCAGTATTGTTTAGTGATAATTGATGACTACTCTAGGTTCACATGGGTAAAATTTCTAAAAATAAAAGATGAAACCTATGAAATATTTAGTAATTTTTGCAAATTAGTAGAAAATGAAAAAGACACTAAAATTAAACGAATAAGAAGTGATCATGGGGGAGAATTTGAAAATCATAGGTTTGCCCAAATTTATAAAATAAATGGATATCAACATGAATATTCATGTCCTAGAACCCCCAAACAAAATGGTCTAGTGGAACGTAAAAATAGAAAACTACAAGAAGCCGCTAGAACCATGCTAAATGAATATAGTTTAAATCACCAATTTTGGGCTGAAGAAATAAATACTGCAAATCATATTCAAAATAGAATTTTAATCAATAAATTTCACAAGAAAACCCCTTATGAACTATATTATCATAAGATTCCTAACTTAAATTACTTAAAAATATTTGGGTGTAAAGTTCACATTTTAAATACTAAAGATTATTTAGGAAAATTCACACCCAAATCTAACCAAGGAATATTTTTAGGATACTCCTCAAACAGTAGAGTCTATAGAGTCTACAATCAAAACACCTAAAAGTTGAAGAAACAACTAATATAATATTTGATGAAGAAAATAATTTACCAAACATAAATGAGAATGTTGATATTGATCCAAGAAATATAGAAGATGATGAAATTCAACCGAATCTTAATAAACCAGAGGAACCAGCCCCTGACCCAATTATAAGACCAACTAGGGCCAGTACCTCTCACCCACTTGATCAAATTTTGGGTGATCCAAGCCTAGGAGTCAGAACTAGATCCTCCTATAGAATCCATAGTCAGATTGCCCTCATTTCTAAAATTGAACCTAAAACAATAGAAGAAGCACTACCTGACCCGGACTGGATCATAGCTATGCAGGAAGAATTAGCCCAATTTGAAAGAAACCAAGTCTGGGAACTTGTACCTAAACCCTCAAATAAATCAATAATAGATACCAAATGGGTATTTAGAAACAAGCTAGATGATCAAGGCGAAATAATTAGAAATAAGGCTAGGCTAGTAGCTAAAGGATTTAGCCAAGTTGAAGGTTTGGACTATGATGAAACCTATGCCCCAGTAGCTAGACTCAAATCCATTAGAATGTTGTTAGCCTATGCTGCAAACAAAGGATTTAAACTATACCAAATGGATGTCAAGTCAGCATTCTTAAATGGATTTATTAAGGAGGAAGTTTATGTAAGCCAACCCCCAGGATTTGAGGACTTAGAATATCCTAATCATGTATTTAAGTTAAAAAAGGCCTTCTATGGACTTAAACACGCCCCTAGGGCATGGTATGAACGGTTATCCAATCACTTAATATCTAAAGGCTTCAACCAAGGTCAAATAGATCCAACTCTATTTGTAAAAACTGTAGAAAAAGACATCTTCATAGCCCAAATCTATGTTGATGATATAATTTTTGGATCAACTAACTCTAAATTTTTAAAAGAATTTGTTAGATTAATGGAAAATAAATTTGAAATGAGTATGGTTGGTGAACTTAATTTTTTCTTAGGCTTACAAATAAAACAAACTAAAGATGGAATTTACATTTATCAAACTAAATATGCTAAGGAGTTAATTAAAAAGTTCTGCATGGAAAATTCTAAAATAATAAATACTCCAATGGCAACCAACATTAACATTGACTCTGACCCTGAAGGAAAACCAGTAGATCCAAAGTACTATAGGAGTGCAATAGGAAGCTTACTTTACCTAACTGCAAGCCGACCCGACATATTATTTGCAGTAGGTATGTGCGCAAGATACCAATCTTGTGTAAAAGAGTCACACTTAACCTATGTTAAAAGAATACTTAGGTACATTAAAGATACTCTAAATATAGGACTCTGGTACCCTAGAACTTGCACCTTTGATCTTCTTGGCTATTCTGACTCAGATTACGCTGGATGCAAATTAGATAGAAAAAGCACAAGTGGTAGTTGTCAATTTCTAGGACAATGCCTAGTAAGTTGGTCAAGTAGAAAGCAACATTGTGTTGCTTTATCTACCACTGAAGCTGAATATATAGCCTTAGATGAATGCGCATCTCAATTATTATGGATGATGCACACACTTAAAGACTATCAACTAGAATATCGTAAAACACAAATCTCAATTGATAATATAAGTTCAATAAATCTAACAAAAAACCCAATTCATCACTCAAGGACTAAACATATAGAAGTGAAGCACCATTTTGTAAGGGATCATGTAGCTAAGGGTGATATTATGCTCAACTATGTTGAGTTAAAATCAAACCTAGCTGACATCTTCACAAAGCCCTTACCTGAACTTGATTTCAGCTCACTTAGAAGACAAATAGGAATGTGTTGGGTAGAATAGATACTATAACTTTATACTCTTATTCTAGGAAAAATAAATTTCAAAACTCCCAATTTCCTAGATTTTTTAATTAGCCTAGGCTTTCCCCCTAGAAATCATATTCCCCTAGAATTAAGCCAAAGCATCTCACAAGCACCTAGGTATACCTTGATTGTGATTGAAAAAATATAGAACGGCGTGAGATGCATAGGGTATAGCCTAGACTCAAGAATGCTTATATCTGTGCATCAATATGAGTCTAGGCATTAAATACACAATATGCATTAATCAAGTTAAGTCCTCCAGCTCTAGTCAAGTCTATCTGGACCAAAGTAACTTAACTTGACTAACCCAGTGAAAGCTATTGTCTTGTAGACAATCAGCAAGTAACTAAAGGTTAGACAGTTGGTAAAAGATACTCAATTTTCTAATTAAGAATGTTTTGATCTTTAGGGCTATGATACCTAGTAAATCAATCTAGTAAACATGACTCATGCTTGGACTTAAGGACCAACTGAATTTAAATGAATAGCCTTGTCCTAAAACTTAAATATTTTTTAAACTTAAATATTCCAATCTTAAACTTTCAAACCCTGTTAACCTGTTGAACTTAGCAAATTCCTGAACAATTTTTAAAAACTTAACTCAGTACCTTCAAAGATTACCAAACAATTTTAAAATCTATCAAAGAGATACACTCCCCAACAGTTTTATAATGTTTTACATTTAAAATCTATTTATTCAAATGTTTATTTTTGCCCATTTTTGATATATGGCAAAGGGGGAGAGTAGCAAAAATGTAAAATTCAAATTAATAGTTAAGGGGGAGCAAAAGTTAAGGGGGAGCATATAGGTTACTTTAGCAAAAGTTAAGGGGGAGCATATAGGTTACTTTAGCAAATTTGCTTTGGTCATTTCGTTTATCTATACTTAATAGATTTGCTTATGTTAAAAATGTTTATCTATTCGTTTGTTTACTTAACTTTGAATTTGAGTTGCCATAATCAAAAAGGGGGAGATTTTTGGTGCGGGAAGCATCCGACGATCGAACTCGTGTTTTGATAAGGATTCAAAGTTAAGGTGTGTTGTAGTCTAACAAGTCTGCTTGAGGATTTCAGGAAAGTCCTAACTGCGGTTAAGCAAAGGTAAAAACCCTAGGGGGTGGTAACCCTAGGTCATAGGGGGTGGTAACCCTATGCGGAAAGTCTTGGCAGGTCGATGGATTCAGGCAAAAGTCCTAGGGGGTGGTAACCCTAGGTGGAAAGTCCTGGTGTCGCGAACCAGGTGAAAGACTGGACTAGCCGGGAAGCGGATGTCCAGCAGAAAGTCCGGAAGCATCGAGTGATGAGCAAAAGTCCAGTCGATCCTCCAGATCGACTGGCAACAGGTAAATCTCCTACGTGGAGTAGGTGAGGACGCGTTCCCCGTAGAGGGAACAGTAGGCGTCGGGTCGACCTAGGGTTTCCGGTTGGAAACCCGAAGTCAGACCCGGACAGTCTGGAGACTGTCATAACATTTCTTATCATATTCATTCTGTTATTTATGCTAACTTTGTGTTGCAGGATACTATTTGGGACTAACACATCTTGCAGGTACAAAGAAATGGAGTTTTTCCTCGGATGGACAGTATCCGAGGTGCCTCCATGGAGCTTGGAGGCGCCTCGGGTGCAAAAGCTGACCTGACTGCGAAGCTTCATTGGAGGCGCCTTGGTGAGGGTATAAGGCGCCTTAGAAGGCGCCTTGAGCAGGCCATAAGGCGCCTTAAACAGATGAAGTTCGACCAGATCAGATTTGATCCACGCGGAAGACTCGGCAGCATGAAGGCGCCTTAAACAGCCTTCAAGGCACCTTGAACACCCTTTATAAGGGGGTTTCGACCAGAACTTCAAGATATCAAGTTCTAAGCTTTCCTTCTTCAATGTGCTGCTAACAAAGTCATTCCGAAGTGCTGCTGCGACATTCCGACGACCCGGAGCTTCAATCTTCTCCTTTTTAAGTTGTCGGTACAAGTTTATTTCAAAACTTTCAGTGTAATTTGTAATTTCTATTGTGATTATAGTTGTTGCCCACCGGAAGCGATCAAGGATCGCGGGCCTTCGAGTAGGAGTCGCCGTAGGCTCCGAACGAAGTAAAAAGCTTGTCTCTTTGTGTGTTTGTTTACTTTTCGCTGCGTGTTTTAACTCCGATATTTTCACGATTCCGATAAACGTAAAATTTAGCCACGAGCGCTATTCACCCCCCCCCCCCCTCTAGCACAGTCTCAATCCAACACTAGGAGTTTTTGCTTCTTTGTAAGATCTCTTGAATGTATATGGTTTACCAATTCTTATTTCTCAATTGTCTAATATTTGTAGAAGGTTGTCGGTTCTCTCTTGCAATAGATAACCGATTTAGGACTGAAAAATGTACCTAAATGTGATCAATTAGATATGAACCTACGTTGTCCTTACACAGGATTGCACCTATTACTATGCTTCCCTCTGTTGGGTTTTTCGGGCGGCGAAAATCGCTTTTCGTGTCGCGAAAACCCCGAAACCCCCAGCCACGGACCCGCGCGAAGTAAAAACTTTCGAAAGCATACGAGTATGAGTTTACAAAACCTAGATCTACTCTAGATATACAAAGAAGAAGAGCTTATACCTTCGATGTGTGCCCTTTTCTTATCCTGCTCGTCCAAAAAGATGTCGGATCTCAAGTTGTCAAGGTAGACAACTCTCTATGCATATCCGCACGAACAACTAGATGGAGGGAGAACCTTTGAGTGTGCTAGCACTCCAAGAATGTCTCGGCAATGGAGAGGAGAGGGAGAGAAGAATTGGAGCAAGGAAGAAGATGAGAGTTACACTTGCAAAATGAAACTAATTTCATCCAATAAAGTGGCCGACCACTTATGTAGTTTGTAACCTCCATGGGATACCAAGAGTCACAACTCTTGGTAACTCCCATGAGGTGGCACTTCACTTAAGTAACCATGATGATATGGAGCATCATCATTGGTCCACTTAATGCCAACTCACCAATGAGGTGGCATAAAGTCAAGTCAAACTTGACTCTTCATCTTCCTCTCAAGTCAAGTCAAACTTGACTTAATCTCTCTCATGGTTGATCTAATCCAACCATTTAATTCAAGCCAATTTAAAATAATGAATCTAATTCATTTAATTAAATTGATTCAATGAGTCATAATCTAAATTAGACTCATTGAACACATGAATCAACTTGAGTCCAACTCAATTAGCCCAATTAGGATTACTCTTAATCCAATTTGATTCATCAAATGAATCTAATCCTCTTTGTTCATCATATGAACCTAATCTCCATCTAATTGTCCTTAGTGTATGACCCTATAGGTTCTTGTAACGTTGGCAATGCCCCTAAACCCATTTAGGAGCATAAGTAATGAGCGGTATCTAGCAACACATCATTACTACCCAAGTTACAAGAATCTTGAGATCCAACATCACCTTGTGACTACTAATTGTGACTCCTCACAATATATGACAAGTGTCCTTCTATCCTAGACATCTAGATTGATCAATGTGCGGCATAGACCGTGTCATCCTCTGACCAATCTAAATCTTGAACTCAAAGTAGACTCACTAAATCAAATGAGCTCAATATCTCATATTGACTCATTTAGGCTTGGCCATGCACTTCGTGGTCTCACTCTATCAAGCATATCAATGTCGCTCCCGTCATATAGGAGGGATAGATCCCATCTACATCACTCACATCCCTCTGCATAATTCGTTACATACCCAGTAATCGCCATTATAGTCCACCCAGTTACGGGTGACGTTTGACGAAACCAAAGTACATAACTCCTTATGTAGGGATCCATGGTGACTTCAGGTCTAAGGACTAGTAGTCATACTAATAGCCACATGAGAAAGTATATGACACTCATATAATGATCCATGATACTTTCTCATGGCGGGTCATTCAGTATACATTCTCTAATGCATACCCATGTGTCAACTTGATATCTTTATATCTATAACTTGTGAGATCAAGTCATTGAGTTGACCTACATGCTAGTCTTATTGCATTAACATTGTCTCAGAATGTTAATACTCGACTAGGAATGATTAAGAGTAGTGTTCCCTATATCATCTCACTATCGGTTCAACTAATCGATTGATATAGGTGAGAACCTTCTACTCAAGGACGCTATTATACTTAGTTTATTTGGCACCAATACAAGTAAATACAATAACCAAAAACAAATGCCTTTATTTATATATAAGAATATGATACAATAAGTCCATAATACAATCATCAAATGATTGGCTCTAGGGCTCTAACTAACAATCTTCCACTAGCACTAGTGCCAATCAGCGTAGGCTCTAAGCCCCAATGACCTAGTGTGACCATCATGCTTCCTCTGTGCCAAAGCCTTGGTCAAGGGATCTATGACGTTAGCCTCTATAGGTACTCTCCATATCTTCACATCTCCTCTCTCGATAATCTCTCGAATGAGATAGAAGCGTCGTAGTATGTGTTTGGTCCGCTGGTGTGAGCGAGGTTCCTTCTCCTGTACTATAGCTCCATTGTTGTTACAATAGAGCTCAATAGGGTCAACGATACTAGAAACCACCTCAAGTTCAGTGATGAACTTGCGTATCCAAATTGCCTCCTTTGCTGCCTCCGATGCAGCAATGTACTCGGCCTCTATCGTAGAATCAGCTACTGTGTCCTGCTTCGATCTCTTCCAGCTCACAACACCACCATTAATGTAAAATACGAACCCTGACTACGATCTATAATCATCCTGGTCGGTCTGGAAGCTAGCATCACTGTAACCCTTTACAGCTAGCTCGTCATTGCCTCCATATATCAAGAAATATTCTTTAGTCCTTCTCAAGTACTTAAGAATATTCTTGACCGTTATCCAGTGACTTTCACCTGGATCTGAATGGTATCTGCTCGTCATGCTCAAAGCATACGAGACATCAGGTCGAGTACATAGCATGGCGTACATGATAGACGCTATGGCTGAGGCATAAGGGATCCGATCCATGCAGTCTCTCTCCTCTCTAGAAGAGGGACCTTGAGTCTTCGAAAGACTCACGTCATGTGACATCGGCAGAAATCCCTTCTTGGAGTTCTGCATGGTAAACCGAAGTAGTACCTTGTCAATATATGTACTCTGACTTAGGCCAAGCAATCTCATAGATCTATCTCTATAGATTTGTATCCCTATAATGCGGGATGCCTCACCTAAGTCCATCATTGAGAAGCAACTCCCTAGCCAGGTCTTGACAGACTGAAGCATAGGGATGTCCTTCCCAATGAGTAGTATGTTATCCACATATAATATGAGGAAGACAACTATATCCCCTACAACCTTCTTGTAGACACAAGGCTCATCATCATTCTTGAAGAAACCAAACTATTTGATTGCATCATCGAATCGAAGATTCAAGCTCCGAGAAGCTTGCTTTAGTCCATAAATGACCTAAGCAGCTTGCATACTCTACTAGTATGCTGTGGATCTACAAAACCCTCAGGTTGTGTCATGTATACATCCTCGAGTAGGTTTCCATTCAGAAACATGGTTTTGACATCCATCTGCCATATCTCATAGTCATGGTATGCTGCAATAGCAAGCATGATCCGAATGGACTTAAACATCGCTACTGGAGAAAATGTTTCATCATAGTCAATACCATGAATCTGCTTGAAACCTTTAGCTACTAAGCGACCCTTATAGATAAGTCCATCCATGTCAGTCTTTCTCTTAAAGACCCACTTACACCCAATGGGTTTTACCCCTTCAGGTGGATCAACCAAAGTCCATACTTGGTTGGTGTACATGGATTCCATCTCGGATCTCATGGCCTCTAGCCATTTCTCAGAATCTGGTCTCATCACAACTTCCTGATAGGTGGTAGGCTCATCCTCTATGAGCACAACGTCGTCATGGTCAGACAAGAGAAATGAGTATCTCTCAGGCTGACGACGTACCCTATCAGACCTGCGAAGAGGTATGTCTACTTGAACTGGTTGTTGTTCCTCAACTCCTTGAGGAACAACATCATCCACAACACTTTGTGGTTCCAGTTCAACTTCCATCGAGGCTTCAGTGCTATGGTCCGCATCTTGAACTTTTTCAAGATCGAACGTACTCCCACTAGTCTTTCTGGAAACAAAGTCCCTTTCTAGAAAGACCCCAGTCTTTGCCACAACTACCTTGTGCTGACTGGGAATGTAGAAGTAATATCCCTTAGTTTCCTTGGGATATCCAATAAAGTAGCACTTATAGGATTTGGGTCCTAACTTGTCTGAGACTTGACGTCGAACATAAACCTCACAACCCCAAATCCTCATGAAAGACACCTGGGCATCTCTCCCAGTCCATATCTTATACGGTGTCTTTATCAGGGACTTGGATGGAACTCGGTTGAGTATAAAAGCTGCCGTGTCTAGAGCATAGCTCCAAAGGTATGTCGGAAGATCTGTGTGACTCATCATAGATCGTACCAAATCTAATAGGGTACGATTCCTCCTTTCGGATACACCATTCTACTGTGGTGTTCCAGGAGGATTGAGTTGGGATAAAATCTCACACTCAGCTAGGTAGTCACGAAACTCATGGCTAAGGAATTCTCCACCTCAATCTGATCGAAGTATCTTAATACTCTTGCCAAGATGGTTCTGTACTTCATTCTTGAATTCTTTGAACTTTTCAAAGGATTTTGACTTATGTATCATCAAGTACACATAACCATATCTACTGAAGTCATCAGTAAATGTGATGAAGTACCTATAACCGCCTCTAGCAACGACATTGAAAGGGCCACAAACATCACTATGTATGAGTCCTAACAAGTTAGTCGCTCTCTCACTGTGCCCACTAAAGGGAGTCTTGGTCATCTTTCCTAGTAGGCATGACTCGCACGTCTCATAAGATTCAAAATCAAATGAGTCCAGCAAACCACCCTTATGGAGTTGGGATATGCGCTTGTCATTTATATGACCTAAACGACAGTGCCAGAGATAGGTTTGGTTCAGGTCATTTGACTTGAACCTCTTGGTATTTATGTTATAGATAGGGCTTTCAAGGTCTAGAATGTAGAGTCCGTTCATCAGAGGTACACTACAAAAGAACATATCTTTTAAATAAACAGAACAACATTTGTCCTTTATAATAAAAGAGAAACCTTTCTTGTCCAAACAAGAAATTGAAATTATGTTCTTAGTTAATGCAGGCACATAACAACAATCATCCAACTCTAATACAAGCCCAGAGGGCAGAGATAGAAAATAAGTCCCTACAGCAACAGCAGCAACCCGTGCTCCATTGCCAACGCGTAGGTCCACCTCGCCCTTCGCCAATGTCCTGCTATTTCTCAGCGCCTGCACATTAGTACAAATGTGAGATGCACATCTGGTATCTAATACCCATGATGAAGAAATAGATAGATTTGTTGGATTTTTCGGGCCACGAAAATCATTTTTTCGCGTCGCGGAAACCCAGAAACTCCCTAGCCAACGGATCCGTGCGAAGAGTATAGAACAATATTTTACATGTATGAGTTTACTAACTAGATCTACACTTAGATCTACATGTTTAGAAGGTTACCCTTGTTGCGTGCCTTTTTGCGAATCCCGCTCGTCCAAGGTGCGTCGGATCTCGAGTGTGTTCAAACGTACACATCTCTAGTAGTATCCACACGAACAAGAAGTGTTCTCTAACACTCAAGGATGGAGAATAGAACACCACAAGTGTGCTAGCACTTCTTGATGCTCTCGGATATAATTGGAAGGTGAAGAAAGGAAAAGAAGAGAACACACTCCTCTAAAAACTCTATGTGACTTTCACTAACCTTTCTTCTTGGATTAGTTTCACTCATCTTTCTTCTTCCTTGCTTGAAACCCATGGCAACAGTAGCAAAGGAGGAGGAAGAACCCAAGGAAGAAGATGCAACAATAAACACACATCAATGCCACAAAACAAAACCTCTCCATAAGCATTAGTGTGGCCGGCCACATCTTGTAACCCCCTCATTTAATGTGGCCGGCCACATTAAGTGAATGGGATGTGTAACCTCCATGAGGTGGCATACCATAATAAGGTGGAGATGATGTGGCAAGATTAGTCATGCCATGTAGGATGAGTCAACCTTCATGATATGGTAATACATCAAGTCAAACTTGATGTTTCAACTTCCATTTGGTTAAGTCAAAATCGACCAATTTTATTCCTTGTTGAGTTAAATCCAACCTTTGATTCAAGTCAATTTTAATTTAATGAATATCAATTCAATAATATAAATTGACTCATTGAATCAAATTTAAATTAGACTCATTCAACAATTGAATCTAATTTGAATTAATCCGGATCCAATCTTTGGTGCATCATATGAACCTAATCCAATTGGTTCATCATATGAACCTAATCTCCATCTGTAACGCCCGCCCTCCGTGCTAACCCTAAGGGACGGGGCTACGATACTCTATGTACAAATTTTTCTTTTTAAAACAGCGGAAGACTTAAAATAATTCTCTTAGTTTAATAAAAACTTTTCTTTTGTTTTCCCTTTCATCAAATCTGAACTACACTATCATGGCCTCAATAACATGATATCAAAATTAGTAGAAACATAACATCAAGTCACACATACGGTACTACAATTCATGATACCAAAGCATAGTTCTTTAAAAGTTTTTAAAGCAGGTTCTTATTTGGTTGCCTAGCCACTGCCACACACATCTCCTTGCCTCTCCTGCTACTCCTCTAGCTCATCCAGCTTTTTCCTTTATCTGTGGTACAAGGACAGTAAGCTGTGAGCACTCATGGCTCAGTAAGTTCCTTTTCTACTCACTAAAACCGAAAATCATAGTATAATCAAAGAATGTCTCAACATGGCATCATTTCAACTAGTCATGACATAATGTAACATACTCTTTTAAGCATATCATGCAACATGAAGAAATCATAACTAGTCATGGCATATCATAGCGTAAAGCATAGCATGAAGCATAACATAATCATATCTAATCATGGCATATCGTCATAAGGAGTCATGGCATATCATACACTTGGACATATCATGGAACATAACATAATCATATCTAACCATGGCATATCATAAATCATCATAAGGTATATGCAATACGATTTTGAAAAACATGTATCCGAAAAACATGTGTATGTCTCATGATCTTTAAAACCATTTCTTCTTACATATATACTTGAACATAATCTCAACTTAAAGGGGATCCCGGCTATGTACCACTTACATATTGCGCGCAACCTATGTAGGTCCAAGGTAGCAAGTCTTGAACCCTACAAGGCAAACATACTAGGCCCGAGTCTTACTCCATCGACCTAGGGGCACTTAGGAGCTCATCCCTAACGAGGCCCGAGTCTTATTCCATCGACCCCGGGGCGCTTATGGAGCCCACCCTTGGTACAAGCCATATAAAGTAAAGTACATGTCATACTTATACATATCATACATCATAAAAGCATGCATCACTTAGGCACACATCATATCATAAAAGTATGCATCACTTAGGCATACATCATGTCATAAAAGTATGCATCACTTAGGCTTACATCATGTCATAAAGGTATGCATCACTTAGGCATACATCATATCATAAAGGTATGTTGGGTTTTTCGGGCCGCGAAAACTGCTTTTCGCGTCGCGGAAACCCCGAATCGCCCAAGCCACGGATCTCGTGCAAGGTAAAATCGAACGAAAATACGAGTACGAGTTTGAAAAACTTTAATCTACAGTAGATCTACATAAGGATAAACCATTTATACCTTTGATGCGATGCCCTTCGCGTTCCCGCTCGTCCAAATGATGCCGGATCTCAAGACCGTCAAGCGCCGGTCCTCTAGAAGTATCCACACGGACACACTAGATGGAAATGACCAAAAAACCAAGGTGTGCTAGCACCTATGTGGTTCGGCCAAGGGAGGATAGGGAGAGGGAGAGCTTGAGAGGGAGAAGGAGGAAGATCCACACAAGTGAATGAAAAATGAATTTCTTCACCCAAAACAAAGTGGCCGGCCACATTTCAAAATTCACATTAATTGCATTAATTGCAATTAATATGAAACCATAAAATCACATTAATTGCATTAATTGCAATTAATATGAAACCATTAAGAGAGTGGCTTTGTCACTTCCATGAGGTGGCACCCATGATGATGTGGAACATCATTATTGGTCCAACTAATGTCAACTCACCAATGAGGTGGTAAAAGGTCAAGTCAAAATTGACCTTTGGTCTTCCTTCTCATGTCAAGTCAAACTTGACTCAATCTCTACCATGGTGGATCTAATCCAACCATTTGATTCGAGCCAACTTAATATAATGAATCTAATTCATTAAATTAAATTGATTCAATGAGTCAAAATCTAAATTAGACTCATTTAACACATGAATCAACTTGAGTCAAACTCAAGTTAGCCCAATTAAGATTACTCTTAATCCAATTTGATTCATCAAATGAATCTAAACCTCTTGGTTCATCATATGAACCTAATCTCCACCTAATTGTCCTAAGTGTGTGACCCTATAGGTTCTTGTAACGTTGGCAATGCCCTAAACCCATTTAGGAGCATAAGTAATGAGCGGTATCTAGCAACACATCATTACTACCCAAGTTACAAGAATGTCGAGATCCGACATCACCTCGTGACTACCAATTGTGACTACTCACAAAATAATGACAAGTGTCCTTCTATCCTAGACATCTAGATTGATCAATGTGAGGCATAGACTGTGTCATCCTCTAATCAATCTAAATCTTGAACTCCAAGTAGACTCACTCGATCAAATGAGCTCAACATCTAATGTTGACTCATTTGGGCATGGCCATGCACTTAGTGGTCTCACTCTATCAAGAATACCGATGTCGCTCCCGTCATATGGGAGGGATAGATCCCATCTACATCACTCACATCCCTCTACATAATTCGTTATATACCCAGTAATCACCTTTATAGTCCACCCAGTTACGGGTGACGTTTGACGAAACTAAAGTACATAACTCCTTATGTAGGGATCCATGGTGACTTCAGGTCTAAGGACTAATAGTCATACTAATAGTCACATGAGAAAGTATATGACACTCATATAACGATCCATGATACTTTCTCATGGCGGGTCATTTAGTATACATTCTCTAATGCATACCCATGTGTCAGCTTGATATCTCTATATCCATGACTTGTGAGATCAAGTCATCGAGCTGACCTACATGCTAGTCTTATTGTATTAACATTGTCCCAGAATGCTAATACTTGACTAGGAATGATTTAGAGTAGTGTTCCCTATATCATCTCACTATCGATTCAACTAATCGATTGATATAGGTATGAACCTTCTACTCAAGGACGCTATTATACTTAGTCTATTTGGCACTAATATAAATAAGTATAATAACCAAACAAATGCCTTTATTAATATACAAGAATATGATATACATGAGTCCATACAATCATCAAATGATTGGCTCTAGGGCTCTAACTAACAATCTCCCACTAGCACTAGTGCCAATCAGTATACGCTCTAAGGCCTAAAGACCTAGTGTGACCATCATGCTTCCTCTGTGCCAAAGCCTTGGTCAAGGGATCTGCGATGTTAGCCTCTGTAGGTACTCTGCAAATCTTCACATCTCCTCTATCGATAATCTCTCGAATGAGATGGAAGCGCCGTAGTATGTGCTTGGTCCGCTGGTGTGAGCGAGGTTCCTTCGCCTGTGCTATAGCTCCATTGTTGTCACAATAGAGCTCACCTGGGTCAGCGATGCTAGGAACCACCCCAAGTTCAGTGATGAACTTGCGGATCCAAACTGCCTCCTTTGCTGCCTCTGATGCAGCAATATACTCGGCTTCTGTTGTAGAATCAGCTACTGTATCCTGCTTCGAACTCTTCCAGCTGACAACACCACCATTAATGCAAAATACGAACCCTGACTGCGATCGGTAATCATCCTGATCGGTCTGAAAGCTGGCATCACTGTAACCCTTTACAGTTAGCTCATCATTGCCTCCATATATCAAGAAATATTCTTTAGTCCTTCGTAAGTACTTAAGAATATTCTTGACCGCTATCCAGTGACTTTCACCTGGATCTGACTGGTATCTGCTCGTCATGCTCAAAGCATATGAGACATCAGGTCGAGTACACAGCATGGCGTACATGATCTATCCTATGGCTGAGGCATAAGGGATCTTATCCATGCGGTCTCTCTCCTCTCTAGAAGAGGGACCTTGAGTCTTCGAAAGACTCACGCCATGTGACATCGGCAGAAATCCCTTCTTGGAGTTCTGCATGGCAAACCGAAGGGAGTACCTTGTCAATATATGTACTCTGACTTAGGCCAAGCAATCTCTTAGATCTATCTCTATAGATCTGTATCCCAAGAATGCGAGATGCCTCACCTAAGTCCTTCATTGAGAAGCAACTCCTTAGCCATGTCTTGACAGACTGAAGCATAGGGACGTCCTTCCCAATGAGTAGTATGTCATCCACATACAGTATGAGGAAGACAACTATGTCCCCTACAACCTTCTTGTAGACACAAGGCTCATCTTCGTTCTTGATGAAACCAAACTGTTTGATCGCATCATCGAATCGAAGATTCCAGCTCCGAGAAGCTTGCTTTAGTCCATAAATGGACCTATGCAGCTTGCATACTCTACTAGTATGCTGTGGATCTACAAAACCCTCAGGTTGTGTCATGTACACATCCTCGAGTAGGTTTCCATTCAGAAACACGGTTTTGACATCCATCTTCCATATCTCATAGTCATGGTATGCTGCAATAGCAAGCATGATCCGAATGGACTTAAACATCGCCACTGGAGAAAAGGTTTCATCATAGTCAATACCATGAATCTGCTTGAAACCTTTAGCTACCAAGCGACCCTTATAGATAAGTCCATCCATGTCAGTCTTTCTCTTAAAGACCCACTAGCACCCAATGGGTTTTACCCCTTCAGGTGGATCAACCAAAGTCCATACTTGGTTGGTGTACATGGATTCTATCTCGGATCTCATGGCTTCTAGCCATTTCTCAGAATCTGGTCTCATCACAGCTTCTTGATAGGTGGTAGGCTCATCCTCTATGAGCACAATGTCATCATGGTCAAACAAGAGAAATGAGTATCTCTCAGGCTGACGACGTACCCTATCAGACCTGCAAAGAGGTATGTCTACTTGAACTGGTTGTTGTTCCTCAACTCCTTGTGGAACAACATCATCCACAACACTTTGTGGTTCCAGTTCAATTTCCCATCGATGCTATTGTTCGCATCTTGAACTTCTTCAAGATCGAACATGCTTCCACTAGTCTTTCTAGAAACAAAATCTCTTTGCCACAACTACCTTGTGCTGACTGGGAATGTAGAAGTAATATCCCTTAGTTTCCTTGGGATATCCGATGAAATAGCACTTGTCGGATTTGGGTCCTAACTTGTTTGAGACTTGACGTCGAACGTAAGCCTCACAACCCCAAATCCTCATGAAAGACACCTGGGCATCTCTCCCAGTCCATATCCTATATGGTGTCTTTATCACGGCCTTTTATGGAACTCGGTTGAGTATGAAAGCTGCTGTGTCTAGAGCATATCCCCATAGATATGTCGGAAGATCTGTGTGACTCATCATAGATCGTACCATATCTAATAGGGTACGATTCCTCCTTTCGGATACACCATTCCATTGTGGTGTTCCAGGAGGAGTGAGTTGGGATAGAATCCCACACTCAGCTAAATAGTCACGAAACTCATGGCTTAAGTATTCTCCACCTCGATCGGATTGAAGTATTTTAATACTCTTGCCAAGCTGGTTCTGTACTTCATTCTTGAATTCTTTGAACTTTTCAAAGGATTCAGATTTATGTGTCATCAGGTACACATAACCGTATCTACTGAAGTCATCAGTAAATGTGATGAAGTATCTATAACCGCCTCTAGCAGCGACATTGAAAGGGCCACATACATCACTATGTTTGAGTCCTAACAAATCAGTCGCTCTCTCGCCGTGCCCACTAAAGGGAGTCTTGGTCATCTTGCCTCGTAGGCATGACTCGCATATCTCATATGATTCAAAATCAAATGAGTCCAGCAAACCATCCTTATGGAGCTGGGATAAGCGCTTGTCATTTATATGACCTAAGCGACAATGCCAGAGGTAAGTTTGGTTCAAGTCATTCGACTTGATCCTCTTGGTATTTATGTTATAGACAGGGCTCTCTAGGTCTAGAATGTAGAGTCCGTTTATCAGAGGTGCACTACAATAGAACATATCGTTTAAAAAGACGGAACAACATTTGTTCTTTATTATAAACGAGTATCCTCTCTTGTCCAAACAAGAAACTGATATTATGTTCTTTGTCAAGGCAGGCACATAACAACAATCGTCTAATTCTAGTACTAGCCCAGAGGGCAGAGATAGATGATAAGTTCCTACAGCAATAGCAGCAACTCGTGCTCCATTGCCTACTCGTAGGTCTATCTCACCCTTCGTCAATGCGCTGCTATTCCACAGCGCTTGTACATTAGTACAAATGTGCGAAGCACATCCGGTATCTAATACCCACGATGAAGAAATAGAGAGGTTGACTTCTATAACATTTATACCTGAAGTAGAAATCTTATTTCTCTTCTTCTTAAGATCTTCCAGGTATTCTTTGGAGTTCCTCTTCCAGTGCCTTGCTTGTCCTTTATATAGGTGACAAAGATGTTCAACCATATCGTAAGCGCTCATAAACTCATGTTGCTTCTGAAGCTCAAAGTTCATGGTTGCGAGCATAAGACAAGACACATCTAATGCGTCATCTTGATGCTTCTTGTAAGCATGAGGGGCCTCCGGAATGGGCTGCTCCAGAACGTACAGTTTACGTTCTTGTGTGAGAACTATTCTCAAATTCCTGTACCAGTCCAGGAAATTTGCTCCGTTGAGCTTGTCCTTCTTAAGGACAGATCGCAGAGAGAAAATGTTAGTATTTGACGTCATGGTTATCTACAACAAAAATTTGCAGAAATAAATATCATAATCTTAAAAATCATTTAATTAGGCCTTTAATTAAACGATGCTCCCACTGAATTCTATAATTCTTGTGGGACAAGATCCACATCATACTAACCCTTGAGTTAGCTTTGGCTAATACGCCCAAGGCTTAGTATGATCGGTAGGTAACGATTACCAATTACATCTCTATGCAACTCTTGTTTATAGAATCAATATCCGCATTTATATTAAAACTCGAGTTAGCTTTGGCTAATACGCCCGAGAGTTAATATAGATGTGATATTGACCTATCTTTCCAACTATTGGAAGAATGCCATAGTTGACTCGATCCAACCGAGTAATTATGAATACTCAATCTAATTGAGTTTGTATTCACCCATGCGTTGATAGACGGGACCAAGATTGTCCCTCCGTACCCTACCAAGATAATATGTATTGCTCTGCTTATTCAACAATACATGTGATCGAGGTAGTGATAGGTATCATGGCACGGTTAGGCATTTTAGAGTTGGTTCGATCTAGATCTAATCTAATCGAGAAGAATGCATCTTGTGCACGACTTAGATCTAATCTAATCGCAAGGGTGCATCATGTGCACGACTTAGATCTAATCTAATCGTTAAGGCACTAATTAATTAATTAATTATTAAACATGCATCAAATACATAATAATTAATTAATTAATCTATTTGTGATTTAGTCATGGCCCTACTACGATCTTCTCAAGCCAATGAGAAGATCGATTGGTCAACCTAGGGTCAACAGCTTCTCCAAGCGCCTCCCTTTGACCACCTTGTGTTGCTCGTGCCCGCCTCGGAACTCCGTCTTGTGTGGACCCTCCACTGCTCCAATTTGTACATTACAATTTGAAACTCGAGTTACATTCGAGTCTAAATCTAATTTACAACAATAAAATATGAGAAGGCACGACACGCAGGTCGCGAATATAATACACATAACGGCACGCAGGCCGTATTATGAATTACAACACAACCAATCATATTGGGATTTGGGCCATGACTATCACAAATTAATATATATAATTAAAAATTATATATTTTCATAATTTTCTATAATTTTAAAATTAATTTTTACAATTTTACGAATAAAATTTTCCGGCGGTCCCGTTTAGCGGTTTCGGGCGCAATCGCGGAACGGATCCCCTTGCGGGGCCCAGGGGCATCGCCCCTACCCGCGATCTAACCATCGCGAGGGTTCCTTTGCGATCCAACAGCGCCTAAACCCGCTTTCTCAAAACGATTTGGGTCGAGACATTGCCGTTTCGGAAAAATCTTCCCGGCGAGTTCGTTTTTAGCAATTTCGAGTGCAATCGCGGAGCAAATCCCCTTGCGGGGTTAGGGGCAGTACCCCTACCCACGATCTAACCATCGTGAGTTGCTCCTTTGCGATCTAATGGCACCCAAGCTCGCTGTCCCAAAAGGATTTGGGGCAAAACGAAGCCGGTTTTGAAAGATCTTTCCAAGCCTACAAGTGCCGAGACACTTGTGCTTCGCTTCTCGGGAAAATTACCCATAAAATCATAAAAACTAATTTTACAGAAAATCACAGAAAGTTTTATTTTCATAAAAATAAAAATAAATTCGTACAAGCCTTGCACGTGGCTCGATACCACTGTTGGGTTTTTCGGATTCGCGTCGCGGAAACCCCGAATCGCCTAAGCCACGGATCTCGTGCAAGGTAAAACCGAACGAAAATACGAGTACGAGTTTGAAAAACTTTAATCTACAGTAGATCTACATAAGGATAAACCATTTATACCTTTGATGCGATGCCCTTCGCGTTCCCGCTCGTCCAAATGATGCCGGATCTCAAGACCGTCAAGCGCCGGTCCTCTAGAAGTATCCACACGGACACACTAGATGGAGATGACCAAAAACCAAGGTGTGCTAGCACCTATGTGGTTCGGCCAAGGGAGGAGAGGGAGAGGGAGAGCTTGAGAGGGAGAAGGAGGAAGATCCACACAAGTGAATGAAAAATGAATTTCTTCACCCAAAACAAAGTGGCCGGCCACATTTCAAAATTCACATTAATTGCATTAATTGCAATTAATATGAAATCATAAAATCACATTAATTGCATTAATTGCAATTAATATGAAACCATTAAGAGAGTGGCTTTGTCACTTCCATGAGGTGGCACCCATGATGATGTGGAACATCATTATTGGTCCACCTAATGTCAACTCACCAATGAGGTGGCAAAAGGTCAAGTCAAAATTGACCTTTGGTCTTCCTTCTCATGTCAAGTCAAACTTGACTCAATCTCTACCATGGTGGATCTAATCCAACCATTTGATTCGAGCCAACTTAATATAATGAATCTAATTCATTAAATTAAATTGATTCAATGAGTCAAAATCTAAATTAGACTCATTTAACACATGAATCAACTTGAGTTGAACTCAAGTTAGCCCAATTAAGATTACTCTTAATCCAATTTGATTCATCAAATGAATCTAAACCTCTTGGTTCATCATATGAACCTAATCTCCACCTAATTGTCCTAAGTGTGTGACCCTATAGGTTCTTGTAACGTTGGCAATGCCCTAAACCCATTTAGGAGCATAAGTAATGAGCGGTATCTAGCAACACATCATTACTACCCAAGTTACAAGAATGTCGAGATCCGACATCACCTCGTGACTACCAATTGTGACTACTCACAAAATAATGACAAGTGTCCTTCTATCCTAGACATTTAGATTGATCAATGTGAGGCATAGACCGTGTCATCCTCTAATCAATCTAAATCTTGAACTCAAAGTAGACTCACTCGATCAAATGAGCTCAACATCTAATGTTGACTCATTTGGGCATGGCCATGCACTTAGTGGTCTCACTCTATCAAGAATACCGATGTCGCTCCCGTCATATGGGAGGGATAGATCCCATCTACATCACTCACATCCCTCTACATAATTCGTTATATACCCAGTAATCGCCTTTATAGTCCACCCAGTTACGGGTGACGTTTGACGAAACTAAAGTACATAACTTCTTATGTAGGGATCCATGGTGACTTCAGGTCTAAGTACTAATAGTCATACTAATAGTCACATGAGAAAGTATATGACACTCATATAACGATCCATGATACTTTCTCATGGCGGGTCATTCAGTATACATTCTCTAATGCATACCCATGTGTCAGCTTGATATCTCTATATCCATGACTTGTGAGATCAAGTCATCGAGCTGACCTACATGCTAGTCTTATTGTATTAACATTGTCCCTGAATGCTAATACTCGACTAGGAATGATTTAGAGTAGTGTTCCCTATATCATCTCACTATCGATTCAACTAATCGATTGATATAGGTATGAACCTTCTACTCAAGGACGCTATTATACTTAGTCTATTTGGCACTAATATAAATAAGTATAATAACCAAACAAATGCCTTTATTAATATACAAGAATATGATATACATGAGTCCATACAATCATCAAATGATTGGCTCTAGGGCTCTAACTAACAAGGTATGCATCACTTAGGCATACATCATGTCATAAAGGTATACATCACTTAGGCATACATCATACCATAAAAATATGCATCACTTAGGCATACATCATATCATAACAATATGCATCACTTAGGCATAGAGCATAAAAACATGCATATCTTAAGCATAAAGCATATCATCAAGCATGCATAATTTAACCACATAGCATATCATTAAAGCACGTATATTTTAAGCACTAAATATAGCATCAAAGCATGCATAATTTAACCACATATCATAACACAAGCATGCATATTTTCAGCTCATATCATATCATCAAAGCATGTAAAATTTACCCACATATCATAACATAAAACATGCATATTTTGAACTCATAACATATCGTAGGAATTCTCATCTTGTATAGCTCACAAGCATACATGTCTAAGCATAAAAGTGTATCATGTGCTCATCCAATCATAAGGAACAATGTAACATGATTAATTTGGGTACTAAGCTTCCTAATCCCTTGGGTTCTTATCTTGGCCGAAACCCTCTTAGGTGCCAATTTAGGTTTTAAACAACATCCAATCATGTAGAACCTAATTCATCCACATATCATTTTCATAGGAAGTATTATAAACAAGATTTACTTGGACTCTAAGTTCTCCAAGTCCTTAAACCTCATTTGGCCGAACCTTAACAAGTGTGAAACAAGGTTCTAAATGACATAAAGCATGGAAACCATAACCATATTATAGCATTTATTTCAAGGAATATGGTAAGCACAATTGAGTTAGTTCCTAAATCCTTTAAGCCCTTAAAATTATGTCATGGCCGAAACTTACAAGTACTCATTTAGGTTTTCAAGCAAGCATACAAGCATGTGTGTAACGCCCGAAAATTCTCAAAACTATTTTAGAAATATAGTATGATTTTTCTGGAATTTTTAGATATTTTTCCGGAATTTCTAGAATAGCGGAAGTAGCAAAAATAAATATAAGCGAAAAAACAGCCTAAGCGGGAATCGAACCCGAGACCTATGGTTTAAGGGATAATGCTAGTAACCAGTTGAACCCAGCAGGGCCGTGCTGAAAGGAAAGGGATCCAATAATATTTATACTTAAGTTGGGTTCAATTATCCACTTAATATAAATAAAAGAGTTAGGTTGGGTTTGGTTTATTTTAGAATTTGGTTCGGCAAACTCCTCCTCTCCAAACCCTCACGCCGAACACCCCTCTTCTCCTTCCTTCTCTCGGCGCCAACTCCCAAGCAAGCCTAGGGTTTCATTCCTAGGGCCATAGGAGTGCTTTCCGGTGACATCTCGGACACGAGGACGCTCCCCTCCGCGAGAGGAACACGTAGACGCGAGAAGATCGATGAAGGGACCTTCTCCACCGGAAAACTAGCGCTTAGATTTGTAAGAAATCTAGCACACGAGGTAAGAAACCCCGCACCTGCAGTATAAGTAGCTCCGTTTGGGTTTTCTACGCATTAGTTTAGCTATATGCAGATTTTTATCGACGCATAGCGTGAAATTGACCCTCCTCGCATGTTTAGGGATTTAGTGAGCACTTCTAGATGGGTCGGACACGTAATCCCTCTTCAGTGGGGGTTTCTAGACGTTGTCGGGTGCCTAGAAGTGGTCTCCCTAATAGAGAGGAGAGTTGGGGCACACTAAGTGTTCGATAAAATAGCTAGTTAAGTAAAAATGCAAATTAGGCATTTTAACAGCTCAGTTGAATGCATTAGAAGAATCTAAATCAGTAAATCAGTTTATTCTAGCTTATATGGGACTACGGTCCAATGGGTGGGCTCCCACAGTCGTCTCTGGGTTCAGACAACCTAGCTCTAGGTTCAGATAACCTAGAAACAGTAATTTAGAACAGTTTAGCTATATTCAGTATTTTACTTTTCAGTTGGCACTGTACCGGATTAGATATCCATTGTGTTGGACTCCCACAGTCGTCCAGTAAACCCTACTAAATTCGGGACTTGCAAACTCGGGTTTAGTTAGGGATGCCCGCACAGTAAGTACAGTTGCCGGGCCCAACAACACATGATTATTATTTTGATCTACTATGCTATTAGTTTTCAAAACTCATAAAATCAGTTATGTTAGTTGAGTTTGATTTCAGCTTCAGGTTAGCTTCAGTTAGCTTAGTTCTCTATTATTGTTCTATGTGATTAGCTTGTTATGCCATGTTTCAGCTTACATGTTCAGTTATTTCAGTTTATGCTTGCAACCATAATATGCCATGCCAGTACATGTTTTCAAATAGCATTCTTTAAAAGCATGTTGGCATCGTTGCATGCTTTAGTGAGGTAGTTGGTTTCTTACTAAGCTTTAAGCTTACAGATTCTACTTTCCTTATACTGCAGATAAAGGTAAAGGGAAAATGGACTAGCAGAGGAAGCTGGAGTTCAATGCAAAGATGGTGTGTGTGGCAGGAACTGGAATAAAAGCTCCTCAGGGGTTTTAGCAAGCTTAAATAGTTGAATTCTTAGAATTTCTTCTTTCATGCATTTTTAGACCTTAGAATGTTTAAACCATGGGAGATTTATTTAGTTTGTTAGTAATTATGTTAGA
This sequence comes from Zingiber officinale, assembly GCF_018446385.1. Taxonomy (NCBI): domain Eukaryota; kingdom Viridiplantae; phylum Streptophyta; class Magnoliopsida; order Zingiberales; family Zingiberaceae; genus Zingiber; species Zingiber officinale. Next base: position 30,104,500 of record NC_055986.1, on the reverse strand, counting down.
ATGCTGGTTAATAGTTGCTAGAATATATTCCAACTGATTTTAGAATTGTTGTGTGAGGTTTTGGCACGCCAGAGTGCTGAAATCAGAGTTTCGGGGTGAAATCAGTACCCAGATCGGTCTGCAGACCGATCAGAGTTGGTGTTGTGCCGCTGGATCGGTCAGCTGACTGATCCAGTCGCGAACAGAGAGTTGGCGTCTGTTATCGGTCTAGATCGGTCGGCCGACCGATCCAGTTCCTTGGGATCGGTCGACCGATCCACCTCGAGAACTCTCTGGATCGGTCGGTAGACCGATCCATCCGCATACAGAAGCGAGTCAGTATCAAGCTGGATCGATCACTGGATCGATCCGACAGCCCAATCGATCCATGGATCGATTGAAATGCCTGATTATAGCTAGCAGGACATCAGAGAGGCTTAGATTGTCTTCCCTAGCATGTGTACAACTCCTAGGTACACCTAGAATATTAAGTTCAGATTTTACAATAATCAGTTTAGCAAGATTTTAATAAATCCAGATTTCCGCAATAGTAATTTAGCACAGCATTACGTAACGATCGGCCTTACAGCCTAGCCAGTAGAAGGTGGGTCGTTACAGAGTGGTATCAGAGCAGTGTTCCATACTTCCTACACACACATCAACATTGAACCTGCAACTTCCAAGTAAAAATACCTCTACTTTATTTATGTTTCTTGCTTTCTTGTTATAATTCATGTTTATAGATAACTGATGCATGTTAGTATGTGATAGTAGTTAACATGATAACCATAGTTACTCCCTTATGATTATGTTAGTCATGTATGTCCTCCATGTCTTTAGAAATGGCACGAGGGCGCCCAGCTAGAAGGGCACCAGCTACTGAGCCCCAGCACGAGGCAGGCAGTTACAGCAGCAGCTAGCTGAACAGCAACAGGAGATAGCCACCCTCAGGGCTAATCAGCAGAATACCCCCACAGTCACCCCTGAACCTGACCTGGCAACCCCAGCATTTATAGAGGTTCCACCAGTCCAGCCTCCAGCACCAACAGCCCCAGTAGCAGAGGCAAGGAGAGAAGCTTATCTGATCCAGTGGCAGAGAGTCAAGCTAGAGAACTTCTCAGGCACTAGTGAACCATGGGAAGCACAAGCCTGGTTTAAAACACTCGAGAGTACGATGGAGCTTCTGGACTTGCCAGAACACGAGAAGGTGAAATGTGCCTCCTTCTACCTGACAGGGGATGCACGCATGTGGTGGGAGAGAATTAGAGCGAAGCGCCCAGTAAACCAGATGACATGGGCCGACTTCGAGAAAGAGTTCTTTGAGGAATTCTTTCACATGCGGGTCACGAACCGTCACTACGACGAGTTCACAGAGTTTCGACAGGGCAACCTTTCAGTGGAGGTAGCCGTGAAGAAATTCAACAGGTTGGCTCGTCTATGCCCAGAACTAGTCAGCACAGAAAAAGAACGAGTCCGGCTGATGCTCAAGATGCTGAGGCCGGAAATAGCAATGAACGTGGCTGGAGGCATTCACAGGCCGCAAACCACTGAGGAACTAGTTAGCAGTGCTCTGACTACCGAGCACTACCTGAATAATATCAAGCAGCAGAAGCAAGCCTCCTCAGATACTAAAGGCCAAGGAAGTTCAGTTACTCAGAAGTCTCAAGGCCACAGCTATAGCGGGAAAGGGAACTCCAGCAACATGCGCAAACCAGGGAGTTATCCAAAAGGAGGACCAGCCAGCAAGCAGCCCAGTTATCCAAAGTGTGCTACTTGTAGGAAATTCCATCCTGGAGTTTGTCGTAAGGGCACACGAGGATTCTTTGAATGTGGACAAGAAGGGCACAGGGCTAAGCAGTGCCCAAACAAGACCAGTCTTCCTCAGCCACAGCCGATTCAGTACGAAGGCTAGCCATCACAGTTGCATCAGATGCAGGCCGCTTTAGATGGTCCACACGTCAGCCAGGGCAGATTAGAAGCCCCTCCAGCTATGACCAATGTAAGGATCTACTCACTCACCAGAGAGGACGTAGCAAATGCCTCGACAGTTGTTACAGGTCAGATTAATATTTTTCAGCAAATAGCAACTGTCTTATTCGATACTGGGGCAACCCATTCTTATATAGCCAGGGCAGTACTCAGTAGTCAGTTTCTGACGACATTACCTTCGGGAGAAATTATGACATCTACGCACTGGCTCAGAGCAGTATCAGTCATTATAGCAGACAGAAAACACTTTTGTGATCTGATAGTGATAGATATGACTGACTACGATGTCATCTTTGGAATGGACTTCCTGATCAGATACGGTGCTTCCATAGAGTGCCGTAAACAGAAAGTCGTATTCCAACCCGAAGCAGAAGCACAGTTTGAATACATCGGGGAACCAAGGAGGAAGGCCAAGAAGCTTCTCTCAGCTCTGAAGGTACAGAAATTGATGGACTCAGGATGTACGGGATTTCTAGCACATGTAGTCAGCATCAATCAGAATAGGGACCAATAGCTAGAAGGGGTCCGAGTTGTATGTGACTATCCAGTAGTCTTCCTTGAAGAGTTACCAGGCCTAGCACCAGACAGGGAGATTGAATTTGAGATAGAGCTCATTCCCGGTACAAATCCTATCTCCAAAGCACCTTACCGCATGGCTCCAGCAGAACTGAAGGAACTTCATGAGCAACTACAGGAGCTGCTTGATAAAGTCTTCATACGCCCTAGTCACTCACCATGGGGAGCACCTGTATTTTTCGTGAAGAAGAAGGACGGGAGTATGCGCCTGTGTATAGACTACCGAGCGCTGAACCAAGTCACAATCAAGAACAGGTATTCTCTTCCCAGAATTGATAACCTGTTTGATCAGCTAAAGGGAGCAGCAGTGTTCTCTAAGATAGATCTCAGATCAGGTTATCATCAAGTGAAGGTTAAAGAAGGGGATATACCCAAGACAGCATTCAGGACCAGATACGGACATTATGAGTTCGTAGTCATGCCCTTTGGCATGACCAATGCTCCAGCTACTTTCATGGACCTCATGAACAGGATATTCAGGGAATATTTAGATAAGTTCGTTATCGTATTCATCGATGACATTCTTATCTATTCTAGAACTCAGGAAGAACACGCAGAGCACCTGAGGACAGTATTGCAGACCCTTCAGCAGAACCAGCTGTACGCCAAGTTCACAAAATGTGAATTTTGGTTAGATCAGGTGTCCTTCCTGGGTCACGTCATCTCAAGGAATGGTATCATGGTAGACCCCAGTAAGATAGAAGCTGTGAGCAATTGGAAGAGACCCAGGAATGCTAGCAAGATCAGAAGCTTTCTGGGATTAGCAGGTTACTACAGAAAATTCGTAGAGGACTTCTCCAGGATAGCCTCCCCACTGACCGCTCTTACCAGAAAGAACAGAAAATTTCAGTGGAGATTTACCAGTGCACCTATTCTGACTCTACCAGAAAATACAGACATCTTTGATATATATAGTGATGCCTCTAAACTAGGACTAGGAGCAGTGCCGATGCAAGACGGCAAGGTAATCGCCTATGCCTCCAGACAACTCAAGGATTATGAGAGGAACTACCCCACTCATGACCTTGAGCTTGCAGCAGTGGTGTTCGCTCTCAAAATTTGGAGACATTACTTGTATGGAGCTCAGTGCAGAATCAGAAGGATCTGAATATGCGACAGCGCAGATGGCTAGAACTGGTCAAAGACTACGACATAGATATCCTCTACCACCCAGGAAAAGCGAATAGGGTAGTAGACGCCCTCAGCAGAAAGTCCAGCGCTACCCTACTATCTTTAGCAGCCATGTCACTGCCCCTACAAAAGGAGATCTCAGATTTCGGTCTCGAACTCATAGTCGGACAGCTCTTTACTATGACATTAGAGTCTACCTTGCTTGGTGACATCCAGATAGCTCAGGAGCAGGATCCTGAAATTCATAGAATCAAGCAAGGTATAGCAGAATCAGAAGGTGGAGAGTTCAGAATATCAGATAGCGGGGTGTTGTATTTCGGTGACAGGCTATGTGTTCCAGATCAGGAGGAACTACAGAGGAAAATCCTAGATGAGGCTCCAAAGACTCCCTATGCGATGCATCCTGGCTCCACCAAAATGTACCAGGACTTGAAGAAACGTTTTTGGTGGCCTGGGATAAAGAGGGTCATCGCTCGATATGTCAGCACCTGCCTAACCTGTCAGAGGGTTAAGGCAGAACATCAGAGACCAAGAGGAGTTTTGCAGCCCATCCAGATCCCAGAGTGGAAGTGGGAGGATATTTCTATGGATTTTATAGTGGGACTACCCAGAACCACGAATGGTTTCGACACCATCTGGGTAATAGTCGACAGGTTGACTAAATCAGCCTACTTCTTAGCTATCAAGATATCCTACTCCATGGAACAGCTAGCTCAGTTGTATCTCAAGGAGATCGTTAGATTGCATGGAGTCCCACGGACCATTATATCAGACAGAGACAGTAGATTCACATCACACTTCTGGGAGTGTGTACAGTTAGCTTTGGGCACGAAGTTAAAGTTCAGCACAGCTTTCCACCCTCAGACAGATGGTCAGACGGAGTGAGTAAATCAGGTACTCGAAGATATGCTCCGAGCGTGTGCCCTAGACTTCAAGGGAAGTTGGTGCAAATATCTGAGCTTAGCAGAATTTGCATACAACAACAGCTATCAGCCACCAATCAGATGGCACCTTATGAGGCTCTCAATGGGCTGAGGTGTAGATCTCCAATCTGCTGGTGTGAACAGAAAGAACTAGAGCTCCAGACTGATCTAGTAGCAGATACCACAGCCTATACAGAATCCGCTAGAGTATAGAGACAGAGTAAAAGCTATGCCGATACACCCTTAGATTTTTCGATCATGTTCCTCATAGTAGCTCCCATGAAGGGAGTAATGCGTTTTGGGAAGAAGGGCAAGCTAAGTCCCAGATATGTGGGACCATACCTTATCAGCAAAAGAGTGGGCAAGGTAGCATATGAGCTAGAGCTACCCCAGGAAATGTCGGCTGTCCACAACGTATTTCATATCTCTATGCTAAAGAAGCATACCCCAGATGCCACCCAGGTGATTGAGCCCCAGTCGGTACAGATCCGCGAAGACCTCAGCTATGACAGTCGGCCTATTCAGATAATAGACCGAACAGTTAAGAAATCACACAGCAGAAGAGGCAACTTGGGAGACAGAAGCCAGCATGAGACAGAAGTACCCAGAATTATTCTAAGTTCGAGGATGAACTTTTTATAAGGTATGGGGGATTGTAATGCCCAAAAATTCTCAAAACTATTTTAGAAATATAGTATGATTTTTCTGGAATTTTTAGATATTTTTCCGGAATTTCTAGAGTAGCGGAAGTAGCAAAAATAAATATAAGCGAAAAAACGGCCTAAGCGGGAATCGAACCCGAGACCTATGGTTTAAGGGATAATGCTAGTAACCAGTTGAACCCAACAGGGTCGTGCTGAAAGGAAAGGGATCCAATAATATTTATACTTAAGTTGGGTTCAATTATCCACTTAATATAAATAAAAGAGTTAGGTTGGGTTTGGTTTATTTTAGAATTTGGTTCGGCAAACTCCTCCTCTCCAAACCCTCACGCCGAACACCCCTCTTCTCCTTCCTTCTCTCGGCGCCAACTCCCAAGCAAGCCTAGGGTTTCATCCCAAGGGCCATAGGAGTGCCTTGACATCTCGGACACGAGGACGCTCCCCTCCGCGAGAGGAACACGTAGACGCGAGAAGATCGACGAAGGGACCTTCTCCACCGGAAAACTAGCGCTTAGATTTGTAAGAAATCTAGCACACGAGGTAAGAAACCCCTCACCTACAGTATAAGTAGCTCCGTTTGGGTTTTCTATGCATTAGTTTAGCTATATGCAGATTTTTATCGACGCATAGCGTGAAATTGACCCTCCTCGCAGGTTTAGGGATTTTGTGAGCACTTCTAGATGGGCCGGACACGTAATCCCTCTTCAGTGGGGGTTTCTAGACGTTGTCGGGTGCCTAGAAGTGGTCTCCCTAATAGAGAGGAGAGTTGGGGCACACTAAGTGTTCGATAAAATAGCTAGTTAAGTAAAAATGCAAATTAGGCATTTTAACAGCTCAGTTGAATGCATTAGAAGCATCTAAATCAGTAAATCAGTTTATTCTAGCTTATATGGGACTATGGTCCAATGGGTGGGCTCCCACAGTCACCTCTAGGTTCAGATAACCTAGAAACAGCAATTTAGAATAGTTTAGCTATATTCAGTATTTTACTTTTGAGTTGGCACTGTACCGGATTAGATATCCATTGGGTTGGACTCCAACAGTCGTCCCTAGGTTCAGATAACCTAGTAAACCCTACTAAATTCGGGACTTGCAAACCCAGGTTTAGTTAGGGATGTCCAACAGCACATGATTATTATTTTGATCTATTATGCTATTAGTTTTCAAAACTCATAAAATCAGTTATGTTAGTTGAGTTTGATTTCAGCTTCAGGTTAGCTTCAGTTAGCTTAGTTCTCTATTATTGTTCTATGTGATTAGCTTGCTATGCCATGTTTCAGCTTACATGTTCAGTTATTTCAGTTTATGCTTGCAACCATAATATGCAATGCCAGTACATGTTTTCAAATAGCATTCTTTAAAAGCATGTTTGCATCGTTGCATGTTTTAGTGAGGTAGTTGGTTTCTTACTAAGCTTTAAGCTTACAGATTCTACTTTCCTTATACTGCAGATAAAGGTAAAGGGAAAATGGACTAGCAGAGGAAGCTGGAATTCAATGCAAAGATGGTGTGTGTGGCAGGAACTGGAATAAAAGCTCCTCAGGGGTTTTAGCAAGCTTAAATAGTTGAATTCTTAGAATTTCTTCTTTCATGCATTTTTAGACCTTAGAATGTTTAAAACATGGGAGATTTATTTAGTTTATTAGTAATTATGTTAGAATGCTGGTTAATAGTTGCTAGAATATATTCCAATTGATTTTAGAATTGTTGTGTGAGGTTTTGGCACGCCAGAGTGCTGAAATCAGAGTTTCAGGGTGAAATCAGTACCCAGATCGGTCTGCTAACCGATCAGAGTTGGTGTTGTGCCGCTGGATTGGTCAGCTGACTGATCCAGTCATGAACAGAGAGTTGGCGTTTGTTATGGATCGGTCAGCCGACCGATCTAGATGCTAACAGTGAGTACAGAAGCTCACTGATCAGTCAGCCGACCGATCAGTGAGCCACTGGATCGGTCAGCCGACCGATCAGTGTGCTCCTGGATCGATCGGTAGACCGATCCAACTGCATACAGAAGCGATGTGTGCTCCTGGATTGGTCGGTAGACTGATCCAGCTGCATACAGAAGCGATGTAGCTCATGGATCGGTCAGCCGACCGATCCAGAGCCTCCTCCCGTGCCAGTATCAAGCTGGATCGATCACTGGATCGATCCGACAGCCCATTCGATCCATGGATCGATTGAAATGTCTGATTATAGCTAGCAGGACATCCGAGAGGCTTAGATTGTCTTCCCTAGCATGTGTACAACTCCTAGGTACACCTAGAATATTAAGTTCAGATTTTACAGTAATCAGTTTAGCAAGATTTTAATAAATTTAGATTTCCGCAATAGTAATTTAGCACAGCATTACGTAACAATCGGCCTTACAGCCTAGCCAATAGAAGGCGTGTCGTTATAATGTGAACATACTCTAACATCATGTATAAATTTATAAATGGCATCATACAAGTGGTCATGGCCGAAACTTCCCTTAGCATCAATTTAGGTCACTAACAACATATAGCATGTGAATTTTTAGCTTTCTTCATTTCATATTTCATGGAGAGTGACATGAGCATGTTCAATGTAAGTTCTAGGGTTTCTAAAGCATGTATCCCTTCATGTCCGAGACTTTAAGGTGTCCATTTGAATCATAGTTAAATATATAAGCATGTGCACACAATCAACATGTTATCTCAATTTCATAAGAAGCATCTTTAACACATGAGGTCTAAATTTTAAGGTTTCTAGATCTTTAAACCCTACATGGCCGAACCTCATCAAGCATGGAATTTTTGCAAATGGCATAAAAGCATAGAAAGTCATAACACATTTCATAACATGTATAAAAGTCAAGCACTATAAGCATACATTTAAATTTTGTCTTAGGTTTCCTAGGTTTTTTTCCTTTCTTTATCTCATAGCATATGTTTGGCCGAAACCTTCCAAGTCTTTAAACTAGGTTTTAGGTGGCCTAAAGTATGGAAAACCTAAACAAGTTTTATGGAAAAAATATCAAAGAAACTATACATATAAGTTTGGTTTACAAACAAGCTAGGACCCTTGTGGTCATAATTATCATATATCATGCAACCAATTTTCCTATACTCTAATTAAGCATGGAAGCATCAAACAACTTTCATATCTTATTGTCATGGAGGTTTTGAGCATGTTAAAAATCTGTTTAAGCTATTCTAAAGCATCTACCTTACCATGGCCGAAACATTAAAAGTGATGTTCATGAGTTTCTATCAACATACAAGCATGCAACTCTTTAAGAAACTCTATATTCTATCATATAAACATGGTGAGTTTAAATTCAAAGTCTTCCTAACCCTAAACCCTTCCTTGGCCGAAACTTGTGAGTGGGGTACTTTTGGTTCCAAGTAACCTTCAAGTATGAAAACAATAATGGATCCTTAACCATTTATTTAGAGGGTTTTGTGCAAGTTAGGTAAACAAATAAATTCCCTAGCCCTTATAAAACCTTTTTGGCCGAAACCCTAGGTTTAGGTACATCTCTAATCCAGCATCACATATGTATAAAAATATGAGAGAAAACCTTCTTATAAAGCATAGAAAAACTATCATGAATCAAGGCTTATATTAAACATTCCTAGGATCAACAAGTCCTTTCTTTGGCCGAATTTTCACAACTTTGTTTCTAGGTTTTAAAATCCTCATAAAATCCAAAAACACATTAAAACCACTTGTACCATAGGTGAGGGGATACTTACATCCTTTTCGCTTGTGGTTCTAAAGTGTGGTGATGGAAGAAAGGGTCTCTTCTTCTTGTTCTCCTCCTTTGATTTCCCTTGGTAGCCTTCCTTGTATCCTAGGAGGAACCTTGTTTTGGGGGCCGAAAATGGAGGAGAGGGCGCTGAGGCTCTCGGTGGTGGAGAGGAGAGAATGAGAGAAATAAAATCTTCTCTTTACATGCTCCCTTTTATGTTAAGGGGGAAGAGGTAGCAAAATTGGTTTTTGCTTTCCTTCTCCCTTAGCCCCTTTTTTCATTTTCTTTTTATTTTATTTATTTATTTGTTCTCATCATTCATGATGAAACAAGGGGGAATGAATCCTCTTAATTGTCCTCTTTAAGTCACGGCAAAGGGAGAGGAAGAGGGAGATAAAAGAAGGAAGGCAAGTTGCCTTTCTCTTGCTCTTTTCTTGCTTTCTTTTGGCTAGCTTTTACTCACATCCTTATCATGAGTTTCCCTCCTTTGCTATCAATATATCATTCCTATCCCAACTGGTTATTACCCATTAATCCTATCATTTACATCATGAGAGGTTCAAGGTTCAATCCTTGACCACTCCCTATTTTTATTTCTTTTTATTTCTTTTTGGTTCAGCATTCTACTAATATTTTTCTAAGGCAAGTTCATCATTCTCATACTTATCTTAAAAGCTTAGTGGGTGTTACACCATCCACTTGTTCTTTGTGTGTGACCCAATAGGTTCTTGTAACGTTGGTAATGTTTCTAAACTCCTTTAGAAAACATAAGCAATGAGCGGCATCTAGCAATACATCATTGCTACCCAACTTAAAAGAATGTTGAGATCCAACATCACCTTGTGACTACTAATTGTGACTCCTCACAATATATGACAAGTGTTCTTCTATCCTAGACATCTAGATTGATCAATGTGAGGCATAGACCGTGTCATCCTCTAATCAATATAAATCTTGAACTCCAAGTAGACTCACTCGATCAAATGATCTCAATGTCTCATATTGACTCATTTGGGCATGGCCATGCACTTCGTGGTCTCACTCTATCAAGAATATCGATGTCGCTCCCGTCATATAGGAGGGATAGATTCCATCTACATCACTCACATCCCTCCGCATAATTTGTTACATACCCAGTAATCGCCTTTATAGTCCACCCAGTTATGGGTGACGTTTGACGAAACCAAAGTACATAACTCCCTATGTAGGGAACCATGGTGACTTCAGGTCTAAGGACTAGTAGTCATACTAATAGCCACATGAGAAAGTATATGACACTCATATAACGATCCATGATACTTTCTCATGGCGGGTCATTCAGTATACATTCTCTAATACATACCCATGTGTCAACTTGATATCTCTATATTCATGACTTGTGAGATCACGTCATCGAGTTGACCTACATGCTAGTCTTATTGCATTAACATTATCCTTGAATGTTAATACTCTACTAGGAATGATTAAGAGTATTGTTCCCTATATCATCTCACTATCGATTCAACCAATCGATTGATATAGGTAAGAACCTTCTACTCAATGATGTTATTATACTTAGTTTATTTGGCACCAATACAAGTAAGTATAATAACCAAAAACTAAATGCCTTTATTTATATATAATATGATACAACAAGTCCATAATACAATAATCAAATGATTGGCTCTAGGGCTCTAGCTAACAATCTCCCACTAGCACTAGTGCCAATCAGTGTAGTCTCTAAGCCTCAATGACCTAGTGTGACCATCATGCTTCCTCTGTGTCAAAGCCTTGGTCAAGGGATCTGCGATGTTAGCCTCTGTGGGTACTCTACAAATCTTCACATCTCCTCTCTCGATAATCTCTCGATGAGATGGAAGCGTCTTAGTATGTGTTTGGTCCGCTGGTGTGAGCGAGGTTCCTTCGCCTGTGCTATAGCTCCATTGTTGTCACAATAAAGCTCAATAGGGTCAGCAATGCTAGGAACCACCCCAAGTTTAGTGACGAACTTGCTAATCCAAACTTCCTCATTTGCTGCCTCTGATTTTGCAATATACTCGGCCTCTGTCGTAGAATCAGCTACTGTGTCTTGCTTCGAAATCTTCCAGCTCACAGCACCACCATTAATTCAAAATACGAACCCTGACTGCGATCGATAATCATCCTGGTCGGTCTGGAAGCTAGCATCACTGTAACCCTTTACAACTAGCTCATCATTGCCTCCATATATCAAGAAATACTCTTTAGTCCTTCTTAAGTACTTAAGAATATTCTTGACCGCTATCCATTGACTTTCACCTGGATCTGACTGGTATCTGCTCATCATGCTCAAAGCATACGAGACATCATGTCGAGTACATAGCATGGAGTACATGATAGATCCTATGGCTGAGGCATAAGGGATCTGATCCATGCGGTCTCTCTCCTCTCTAGAAGAGGGACATTAAGTCTTCGAAAGACTCACGCCATGAGACATCGGCAGAAATCCCTTCTTGGAGGTCTGCATGGCAAACCGAAGGAGTACCTTGTCAATATATGTACTCTGACTTAGGCCAAACAATCTCTTAGATCTATCTCTATAGATCTGTATCCCTAGAATGCAGGATGCCTCACCTAAGTCCTTCATTGAGAAGCAACTCCCTAGCTAGGTCTTGACAGACAGAAGCAAAGGGATGTCCTTCCCAATGAGTAGTATGTCATCCACATACAGTATGAGGAAGACAACTATATCCCCTACAACCTTCTTGTAGACACAAGGCTCATCTTCATTCTTGATGAAACCAAATTGTTTGATTGCATCATCGAATCAAAGATTCCAGCTCCGAGAAACTTGCTTTAGTCCATAAATGAACCTATGCAGCTTGCATACTCTGCTAGTATGCTGTGGATCTACAAAACCCTCAGGTTGTGTCATTACACATCCTCGAGCATGTTTCCATTCAGAAACGCGATTTTGACATCCATCTGCCATATCTCATAGTCATGGTATGCTGCAATAGCAAGCATGATCCGAATGGACTTAAACATCACTACTGGAGAAAACGTTTCATCATAGTCAATACCATGAATTTGCTTGAAACCTTTAGCTACCAAGCGACCCTTATAGATAAGTTCATCCATGTCAGTCTTTCTCTTAAAGACCCACTTACACCCAATGGGTTTTACCCCTTCAGGTGGATCAACCAAAGTCCATACTTGGTTGGTGTACATGGATTCCATCTCGGATCTCATGGCCTCTAGCCATTTCTCGGAATCTAGTCTCATCACAGCTTCCTGATAGTTGGTAGGTTCATCCTCTATGAGCACAACGTCATCATGGTCAGACAAGAGGACGTACCCTATCAGACCTGCGAAGAGGTATGTCTACTTGAACTGGTTGTTGTTCCTCAACTCTTTGTGGAACAACATCATCCACAACACTTTGTGGTTCCAGTTCAACTTCCATCGAGGCTTCAGTGCTATTGTTCGCATCTTGAACTTCTTCAAAATCAAACGTGCTTCCACTAGTCTTTCTAGAAATAAAGTCCCTTTCTAGAAAGACCCCAGTCTTTGCCACAAGTACCTTGTGCTGACTGGGAATGTAGAAGTAATATCCCTTAGTTTCCTTGGGATATCCAATAAAGTAGAACTTGTCAGATTTGGGTCTTAACTTGTCTGAGACTTGACGTCAAACGTAAGCCTCACAACCCCAAATCCTCATGAAAGACACCTGGGCATCTCTCCCAGTCCATATCCTATATGGTGTCTTTATCATGGACTTAGATGGAACTCAGTTGAGTATAAAAGCTTCTGTGTCTAGAGCATAGTCCCAAAGGTATGTCGGAAGATCTGTGTGACTCATCATAGATCGTACCATATCTAATAGGGTACGATTCCTCCTTTCGGATACACCATTCCATTGTGGTGTTCCAGGAGGAGTGAGTTGGGATAGAATCCCACACTCAGCTAGGTAGTCACGAAACTCATGGCTAAGGTATTCTCCACCTCGATCTGATCGAAGTATCTTAATACTCTTGCCAAGCTGGTTCTGTACTTCATTCTTGAATTCTTTGAACTTTTCAAAGGATTCTGACTTATGTGTCATCAAGTACACATAACCATATCTACTGAAGTCATCAGTAAATGTGATGAAGTACCTATAACCGCCATTAGCAGGTACATTGAAAGGGCCACATACATCACTATGTATGAGTCCAAACAAATCAGTTGCTCTTTTGCTGTGCCCACTAAAGGGAGTCTTGGTCATCTTGCCTAGTAGGCATGACTCGCACGTCTCATAAGATTCAAAATCAAATGAGTCCGGCAAACTATCCTTATGGAGCTGGGATAAGCGCTTGTCATTCAGTGCCAGAGATAGGTTTGGTTCAGGTCATTTGACTTGAACCTCTTGGTATTTATGTTATAGATGGGGCTTTCAAGATCTAGAATGTAGAGTCCATTCATCAGAGGTGCACTACAATAGAACATATCTTTTAAATAAACAGAACAACATTTGTCCTTTATAATAAAAGAGAAACCTTTCTTGTCCAAACAAGAAACTGAAATTATGTTCTTAGTTAATGCAGGCACATAACAACATTCATCTAATTCTAATACAAGTCCAGAGGGCAGAGATAGATGATAAGTCCCTACAGCAACAGCAGCAACCCGTGCTCCACCTCGCCCTTCGCCAATGCCCTACTATTTCTCAGCGCCTGCATATTAGTACAAATGTGAGATGCACATCCGGTATCTAATACCCATGATAAAGAAATATAGAGATTGACTTCTATAACATATATACCTAAAGTGGAAGTCTCACTTCGTTTCTTCTTAAGATCTTCCAGGTACACCTTGTAGTTCCTCTTCCAGTGCCCGGTCTGACCGCAGTGGAAGCAGGTAGCATCCTTGGTGACCCCTCCTTTAGGCTTCAGTGCCTTGCCTTTGCCCTTGGCTTGGGACTTTGCTTTGCCTTTGGACTTGCCCTTACCCTTGTGTTTCAGAACCATCAGAACAGAGTGGGCAGTTCTTAACATGCTAAGCAGCTCGGGCAGTGGCTTGTCAATTTCGTTCATATTGTAGTTTAGAACGAACCGACTATATCTATCCGACAAGAATTGCAAGCTCTTGGCCAAGCGGGAATCCCAACCTCTGTAGGTTTTCTATGTACCCAATCATTTTGAGTACATATGGGCCTACGGGAGCCCCATCTGACATCTTGCACTGAAATAATGCCCTTGAGATCTCAAATCTCTCATGCCTCGCTTGTCCTTGATACAATTGACGAAGATGTTCAACCATATCGTAAGCGCCCATTAACTCGTGTTGCTTCTGAAGCTCAGAGTTCATGGTCGCGAGCATTAGACAGGACATCTAATGCGTCATCTTGATGCTTCTTGTAAGCATCTTTGTCTGCTCGCGTGGCATTGGCAGGAGGAGCCTCCGGAATGGGCTGCTCCAGAACGTATAGTTTACGTTCCTGGGTGAGAACTATTCTCAAGTTCCTGTACTAGTCCAGGAAATTTGCTCCGTTGAGCTTGTCCTTCTCAAGGACAGAACACAGAGAGAAGGTGTTCGTATTCAACGTCATGGTTTATCTACAACAGAAAAATGCAGAAAATAAATATCATATTCTTTAAATCATTTAATTAGGCCTTTTACTAAATGATGCTCCCACTGAATTCTATAATTCATGTGGGACAAGATCCGCATCATACTAACCCTTGAGTTAGCTTTGGCTAATACGTCCAAGTTGTTGGATCGAGATGCACTAGAGGGGGGGGTGAATAGCGCTCGTGGCTATTTCATTCGATTATCGGAATCGTAAAACTATCGGAGTTAAAACACGCAGCGGAATAAAGAACGAACACACACAGAAAGACATGAGAGATTTTACTTCGTTCGGAGCCTAAGGCGACTCCTACTCGAAGGCCCGTGATCCTTGATCGCTTTCCGTGGGCAACAACTATAAGCTCGTAAAATGTACAATAAGATATTACAATTGAAAGAACTAAAACAAATTATACTGACAACAATAAAGTAGTAGAATCTGGAGCTCCGGGTTGTCGGGGACATGTAACAGCACTTCTGGGCGTTTCTAGAGCAGCTTGTAGCGTAAGTATTGCTTGGAGTTCGTTGGTTTGAGTTGCTGGTCGAACCCCCTTTATAAATAGTGTTCAAGGTGCCTTAGACCCCCCCAAGGCGCCTCCAGGCAGGCCGCATCTCCCGGGTGGATCAGAACCGACATGGTCGAATTCTATCCTGTTTAAGGCGCCTCCAACCTCTCCAAGGCGCCTTCATCAACTTGTTCAAGGCGCCTTAAGCCTATCCAAGGTGCCTTGAAGCTTGCTTCGCAGCCAGCTCAGGTTTTGCACCCGAGGCGCCTCCAAGCTCCATGGAGGCACCTCGGCCACTGTTCATCCGAGGTTAATCTTTGCACTTTGATCCCTGCTAGATACATTAATCCCAAATATACCCTACAGCACAAAGTTAGCACATAAAACATAATAGAAATGATAATGACAGTCTCCGGACTGTCCGAGACCCGACGCCTACTGTTCCCTCTACTGGGAACGCGTCCTCACCTACTCTACTCAGGAGATTTACCTGTTGCTAGTGTGATCCTCCAGATCGACTAGACTTTTGCTCAGCACTCGATGCTTCCGGACTTTCTGCTAGACATCTGCTTCCCGGCTAGTCCAGTCTTTCACCTGGTTCGCGACACCAGGACTTTCCACCTAGGGTTACCACCCCCTAGGACTTTTGCCTGAAGCCATCGACCTGCCAAGACTTTTCGCATAGGGTTACCACCCCCTATGACCTAGGGTTACCTCCCCCTAGGGTTTTCACCTTCCCTAACCGCAGTTAGGACTTTTTCCCGCCTAGGGTTACCACCCCGTAGGACCTAGGGTTACCACCCCCTAGGGTTTTCACCTGCCTAACCGCAGTTAGCACTTTCCTGAAACACTTAGTCAAAAACGTTAGATCACAAACAACTTAACTTTGATCCTTTGCCATTATCAAAACTCAAGTTCGATCGTCGGATGCTTCCCACACCAACACAAGTTTTAGTATGATCGGTAGGTAACGATTACCAATTACATCTCTATGCAACTCTTGTTTATAGGATCAAGATCCGCATTAATATTAAAACTCGAGTTAGCTTTGGCTAATATGCCCGAGAATTAATATAATAATGATTTTGTCATATCTTTCCAACCGTTAGAAGAATGCCTATAGTTGTACTCAATCCAACCGAGTAAACTAGGAATACTCAATCTAATTGAGTTTGTACTTGCCCATGCGTTGATAAGCGGGACCAAGATTGTCCCTCCGTACCCTACCAAGATAATATGTGTTGCTCTGCTTTGGCAGATTCAACAACACATGTGATCGAGGTAGTGATAGGTATCACGGCACGGTAGGCATTAGAGTCGATATGATTTAGATCTAATCTAATCGATGATGCGTATCATATACTTGATTTAGATCTAATCTAATCGTGGGGTGCATCATGTGCACGATTTAGATCTAATCTAATCGTTAGGCACTAATTAATTACTTAATTAACTAGCATGCATCACATACACACAAAAGGAATTAATTAAATAATTTTGTGATTATGTCATGGCCCTACTACGATCTTCTCAAGCCAATGAGAAGATCGGATGATCAACCTAAGGTCAACAGCTTCTCAAGCGCCTTCCTTTTGACCACCTTGTGTTGCTCGCACCTTCCTCGTAACTCCGTCTTGAGTGGACCTTCCACCGCTTCAAAATTTACATTACAATTTTGAAACTCGAGTTACATTCGAGTCTAAATCTAATTTACAACCAGAATATAAATAGGGAGGTCGCGTATCAAATACAGCACACACAAACACATGACGGCACACAAGTCGTATTATAAATTACAACACAAATCCAATCATATTGGGTCTTTTTGGGCCATGACTATCACAAAAATAATATATAATTCTAAATTATATATTTTTCATAATTTTCAGTAATTTTTCATAATTTTTACAATTTTATGAGTAAATTTTTCCCAGCGGTCCCGATTAGCTATTTCGGGCGCAATCGCGGAGCAAATCCCCTTGCGGGGTTAGGGGCAGTACCCCTACCCGCGATCTAACCATCGTGAGTTGCTCCTAAGCGATCCAACAGCGCCTTAGCCCGCTGTCCCAAAAATGTTTTGGGTCGAAACATTGCCGTTATGGAAAAATCTTCTCCGTAGTCGAAGCCTACAAGTGTCTAAACACTTGTGCTTCGCTTCTACGAGAAAAAATACCCTTTAAAACTATAAAAATCATGAAATTACAGAAATTCACAGAATGTTTATTTTTCATAAAAACCAAAATAAACTCATACACACCTTCGCACGTGGCTCTGATACCACTAATGGATTTTTCGGGCCACGAAAACCGCTTTTTCGCGTCGCGGAAACCCCGAAACTCCCTAGCCAATGGATCCGTGCGAAGAGTATAGAACAAAATTTTACATGTATGAGTTTACTAACTAAATCTACACTTAGATCTACATGTTTAGAAGGTTACCCTTGTTGCGTGCCTTTTTGCTAATCCCGCTCGTCCAAGGTGCGCCGGATCTCGAGTGTGTTCAAACGTACACACCTCTAGTAGTATCCACACGAACAAGAAGTGTTCTCTAACACTCAAGGATGGAGAAGAGAACACCACAAGTGTGCTATCACTTCCTGATGCTCTCAGATAGGATTGGATGATGAAGAAAGGAAAAGAAGAGAACACACTCCTCTAAAAACTCTATGTGACTTTCACTAACCTTTCTTCTTGGATTAGATTCACTTACCTTTCTTCTTCCTTGCTAGAAACCCACGGAAACAGTAGCAAAGGAGGAGGAAGAACCCAAGGAAGAATATGCAACAATAAACACACATCAATGCCACAAAATAAAACCTCTCCACAAGCATTAGTGTGGCCGACCACATCTTGTAACCCCCTCATTTAATGTGGCCGGCCACATTAAGTGAATGGGATGTGTAACCTCCATGAGGTGGCACACCATAATAAGGTGGAGATGATGTGGCAAGATTAGTCATGCCATGTAAGATGAGTCAACCTTCGTGATGTGGCAATACATCAAGTCAAACTTGATGTTTCAACTTCCATTTGGTCAAGTCAAAATTGACCAATTTTATTCCTTGTTGAGTTAAATCCAACCTTTGATTCAAGTCAATTTTAATTTAATGAATCTCAATTCATTAATATATATTGACTCAATGAATCAAATTTAAATTAGACTCATTCAACAATTGAATCTAATTTGAATTAATCCGGATCCAATCTTTGGTGCATCATATGAACCTAATCCAATTGGATCATCATATGAACCTAATCTCCATCCACTTGTTCTTTGTGTGTGACCCAATAGGTTCTTGTAACGTTGGCAATGTTTCTAAACTCCTTTAGAAAACATAAGCAATGAGCGGCATCTAGCAATACATCATTGCTACCCAAGTTACAAGAATGTTGAGATCCAACAACACCTTGTGACTACTAATTGTGACTCCTCACAATATATGACAAGTGTCCTTCTATCCTAGACATCTAGATTGATCAATGTGAGGCATAGACCGTGTCATCCTCTAATCAATCTAAATCTTGAACTCCAAGTTGACTCACTCTATCAAGAATATTGATGTCGCTCCCGTCATATAAGAGGGATAGATCCCATCTACATCACTCACATCCCTTCGCATAATTTGTTACATACTCAGTAATCGCCTTTATAGTCCACCCAGTTACTGGTGACGTTTGACGAAACCAAAGTACATAACTCCTTATGTAGGGAACCATGGTGACTTCAGGTCTAAGGACTAGTAGTCATACTAATAGCCACATGAGAAAGTATATGACACTCATATAACGATCCATGATACTTTCTCATGGTGGGTCATTCAGTATACATTCTCTAATGCATACCCATGTGTCAACTTGATATCTCTATATCCATGACTTGTGAGATCAAATCATCGAGTTGACCTACATGCTAGTCTTATTGCATTAACATTGTCCCTGAATGTCAATACTCGACTAGGAATGATTAAGAGTAGTGTTCCCTATATCATCTCACTATCTATTCAACCAATTGATTGATATAGGTAAGAACATTCTACTCAAGGATGTTATTATACTTAGTTTATTTGGCACCAATACAAGTAAGTATAATAACCAAAAACCAAATGCCTTTATTTATATATAATATGATACAACAAGTCCATAATACAATCATCAAATGATTGGCTCTAGGGCTCTAGCTAACAAGATTGACTTCTATAACATATATACCTGAAGTGGAAGTCTCACTTCGCTTCTTCTTAAGATCTTCCAGGTACACCTTGCAGTTCCTCTTCCAGTGCCTGGTCTGACCGCAGTGGAAGCATCATTAGGCTTCCCTGCCTTGCCTTGCCTTTGCCCTTGGCTTGGGACTTTCCCTTGCCTTTGGGCTTGCCCTTGCCCTTGTGTTTCGAACCATCGAACAGTGGGGCTCAGCAGTTCTTAACATGCTAAGCAGCTCGGGCAGTGGCTTGTCAATTTCGTTCATATTGTAGTTTAGAACGAACTGACTATACCTATCCAGCAAGGATTGCAAGATCAGGTCAGTGGCCAGCTCTTGGCCAAGCGAGAATCCCAACCTCTGTAGGTTTTCTATGTACCCAATCATTTTGAGTACATATGGGCCTACGGGAGTCCCATCTAACATCATGTACTGAAATAGTTCCCTTGAGATCTCAAATATCTCATGCCGT
The DNA here is from genome assembly GCF_018446385.1 of Zingiber officinale. Classification (NCBI taxonomy): domain Eukaryota; kingdom Viridiplantae; phylum Streptophyta; class Magnoliopsida; order Zingiberales; family Zingiberaceae; genus Zingiber; species Zingiber officinale. The sequence continues at coordinate 30,084,785 of NC_055986.1, read as the reverse complement.
GCTTGTCCTTGATACAGTTGACGAAGATGTTCAACCATATCGTAAGCGCCGATCAACTCATGTTGCTTCTGAAGCTCTGAGTTCATTGTCGCGAGCATTAGACAGGACACATCTAATGCGTCATCTTGATGCACTGGCAGGAGGAGCCTCCAGAATGGGCTGCTCCAGAATGTACAGTTTACGTTCCTGGGTGAGAACTATTCTCAAGCTCTTGTACCAGTTCAGGAAATTTTCTCCGTTGAGCTTGTCCTTCTCAAGGACAGAACGCAGAGAGAATGTGTTCGTATTCGACGTCATGGTTATCTACAACAAAAAAATACTGAAAAATAAATATCATATTCTTTTAAATCATTTAATTAGGCCTTTAACTAAATGATGCTCCCACTGAATTCTATAATTCATGTGGGACAAGATCCACATCATACTAACCCTTGAGTTAGCTTTGGCTAATACGCCCAAGATTTAGTATGATCGGTAGGTAACGATTTACCAATTACATCTCTATGCAACTCTTGTTTATAGGATCATTATCCGCAGTTATATTAAAACTTGAGTTAGCTTTGGCTAATACACCCAAGAATTAATATAAATGTGATTTATGTCCTATCTTTCCAACCGTTGGAAGAATGCCTATAGTTGTACTCGATCCAACTGAGTTAACTATGAATACTCAATCTAATTGAGTTTGTACTCGCCCATGCGTTGATAAGCGGGACCAAGATTGTCCCTCCGTACCCTACCAAGATAATATGTGTTGCTCTGCTTTGGCATATTCAACAACACATGTGATCGAGGTAGTGATAGGTATCACGGCACGGTAGGCATTAGAGTTGACGCGATTTAGATCTAATCTAATTGTCGATGTGTATCTAATACGCGATAGATCTAATCTAATCGAAAGAGTGCATCTTGTACACGATTTAGATCTAATCTAATCGTTAGACACTAATTAATTACTAATCATGCATCACATACACACAAGTAATTAATTAAATTAATTCGTGATTAGTCATGTCCCTACTACGATCTTCTCAAGCCAATGAGAAGATCGGATGGTCAATCTAGGGTCAACAGCTTCTCAAGCTCCTCCCTTTGACCACCTTGTGTTGCTCGCACCTTCCTCATAACTCCGTCTCGAGTGGACCTTCCACCGCTCCAATTTTGTACATTACAATTTTGAAACTCAAGTTACATTCGAGTCTAAACTAATTTACAATAAGAATAAATGGAGAAAATGCACGACGCGCAGGTCGCGAATAAAATGTACAACACGCACAACACAAATGACGGCGCGCAGGCTGTAATATGAATTACAACACAAATCCAATCAGATTGGGTCTTTTTGGGCCATGACTATCACAAATTATACATAATTCTAAATTATATAATTTCCATAATTTTCTATAATTTTAATACTAATTTTTTGCAATTTTTACAAGTAAAATTTTTTGGCGCTCCCGTTTAGCGATTTTCGGGCGCAATCGCGGAACGAACCCCCTTGCGTGGCCAGGGGCAGCGCCCCTACCCGTGATCTAACCACGCGAGTGCCCCTTAGCGATCCAATAGTGCCTTAGCCCGCAATCCCAAAAAGATTTGGGGCAAAACCTTGCCGTTTTGGAAAAAACTTCTCGGTAGTCGAAGCCTACAAGTGTCGAAACACTTGTGCTTCGTTTATACGAGAAAAATACCCATAAAAACTACAAAAATCCAAAATTTACAGAAAGTTATAGAACCTATATTTTTCATAAAAAATCAAATTAAACTCGTACAAGTCTTCGCACGTGGCTCTGATACCACAGTTGGGTTTTTCGGGCCGCGAAAATCGCTTTTCACGTCGCGAAAATCCCGAAACCCCCAGCCACGGATCCGTGCGAAATAAAAACTTTCAAAAGCATACGAGTATGAGTTTACAAAACCTAGATCTACTCTAGATCTATAAAGAAGAAGAGCTTATACCTTCGATGCGTGCCCTTTTCGTATCCCGCTCGTCCAAAGAGATGTTGGATCTCAAGTTGTCAAGGTAGACAACTCTCTATGTGTATCCACACGAACAACTCGATGGAGGGAGAACCTTTGAGTGTGCTAGCACTCCATGAAGGTCTCGGCAATGGAAAGGAGAGGGAGAGAAGAATTGGAGCAAGGAAGAAGATGAGAGTTACACTTGCAAAATGAAACTAATTTCATCCAATAAAGTGGTCGGCCACTTATGTGGTTTGTAACCTCCATGGGATACCAAGAGTCACAACTCTTGGTAACTCCCATGAGGTGGCACTTCACTTAAGTAACCATGATGATGTGGAGCATCATCATTGGTCCACTTAATGCCAACTCACCAATGAGGTGGCATAAAGTCAAGTCAAACTTGACTCTTCATCTTCCTCTCAAGTCAAGTCAAACTTGACTTAATCTCTCTCATGGTTGATCTAATCCAACCATTTAATTCAAGCCAATTTAATATAATGAATCTAATTCATTTAATTAAATTGATTCAATGAGTCATAATATAAATTAGACACATTGAACACATGAATCAACTTGAGTCCAACTCAATTAGCCCAATTAGGATTACTCTTAATCCAATTTGATTCATCAAATGAATCTAATCCTCTTTGTTCATCATATGAACCTAATCTCCATCTAATTATCCTTAGTGTGTGACCCTATAAGTTCTTGTAACGTTGAAAATGCCCCTAAACCCATTTAGGAGCATAAGTAATGAGCGGTATCTAGCAACACATCATTACTACCCAAGTTACAAGAATGTTGAGATCCAACATCACCTTGTGACTACTAATTGTGACTCCTCAAAATATATGACAAGTGTCCTTGTATCCTAGACATCTAGATTGATTAATGTGAGGCATAGACCGTGTCATCCTCTGACCAATCTAAATATTGAACTCCAAGTAGACTCACTAAATCAAATAAGCTCAATATCCCATATTGACTCATTTGGGCATGACCATGCACTTCGTGGTCTCACTCTATCAAGAATATCAAAGTCGCTCCCGTCATATAGGAGGGATAGATCTCATCTACATCACTCACATCCCTCTGCATAATTCGTTACATACCCAATAATCGCCTTTATAGTCCACCCAGTTACGGGTGACGTTTGACGAAACCAAAGTACATAACTTCTTATGTAGGGATCCATGGTGACTTCAGGTCTAAGGACTAGTAGTTATAATAATAGCCACATGAGAAAGTATATGACACTCATATAATGATCCATGATACTTTCTCATGCGGATCATTCAGTATACATTCTCCAATGCATACCCATGTGTCAACTTGATATCTGTATATCCATAACTTGTGAGATCAAGTCATCGAGTTGACCTACATGCTAGTCTTATTGCATTAACATTGTCCCTGAATGTTAATACTCGACTAGGAATGATTAAGAGTAGTGTTCCCTATATCATCTCACTATCGGTTCAACTAACCGATTGATATAGGTGAGAACCTTCTACTCAAGGACTCTATTATACTTAGTTTATTTGGCACCAATACAAGTATAATAACCAAAAACAAATGCCTTTATTTATATATAAGAATATGATACAATAAGTCCATAATACAATCATCAAATGATTGACTCTAGGGATCTAACTAACACCCTCGGTTATCAACATAGAAGTTCATAGCTTCTTAACCCATAAAGATACAAGGATTGAATCATAAAATCTATCCTACCCTCTTGAATATTCTCATTTCCCCTTCAAGGTTATCCCTCAAACGTCTTTACACGGGCTTGCACCTGTCATGTGGATCCCTCGAAAAATCGTGTGAGAGTTAATCGCTACAAAGTCTATAAGATATTCAAACAATCAATCAAGAATGAGAATTATGCCCTAATCACAATTAATCATTCAAGATCCAATCAATACAAACTAGGCAACATCATAGAAACAAAGAAATGGCAAATCCACAAAAGTTTACATCAATTTATCTCACAAATACTCCCTCCATCCTTGCACAAAAAGATCTAATCCATAAATCGAAGAAAGAAAACCAAAGATAAGAAGATTACAAGCATTTCTTCAATCCCAATCCAAGAAGAGGAGAGAAAGACAATTTATCTACAACATAGCTCCATCTTCGGATCCAATCCTCGCTCCCAGAGTTGAATTTGCCAAGATCTCCCTTTAGATCGCCCAAAAATCCTCCCAAGAATGGGAGGAATCCATCAAATCTTGCTTTCTCCCAAAGGGGAGAAGATACCTTTCAAATCATCAAAGAGTGAGGCTTTAAATAGAGGGGGGCTTTCGGGCGCCACACGGCCCCGAGGCATGGCCGTGTGAGGTTCACACGGCCAGAGCCTTTCCCCTCTCTGCCATCCATACACGGCCATGTGGTGTACACGGCCGTGCACAACTCCTATCAAGACCTCCAAGCACGACCGTGTAGATCCACACGCCTGGACTGCCCCAGCTTCTAGAAACCTGGCACGACCGTGTGGTCCACATGGCCAGAACACTTTTACGCGCTGGGAACCCTGCATAGCCGTGTGATGCACACAGCCAGGGCCTTCTTGGTCTCTAGAAACCTTACACGGCCATGTAGATTCACCCAACCATGTAAGGATTGAACTCTGATTTGGTTCAAAACTTGGCACAGTCGTGTGAGGTTCACACGGCCAGGCCAAGTTCCTTGTTTGTTTCTTCTCCTGGTTGACCACACGGCCAGAGCACTCCACCCAGGCAGAGCCATGTGTAGCACACGGCCAAGTGCTTTCTCCAATGCTTAGATCATAAATTTGTCTAAGAATGTAGAATCTTCACCAAATTCGACTCCTGTGTACAAAAAATGCACAAAAAGTAGATCTCCGAACAAAAAGAGTAAATATGCTAAAAGAAAAGCTGGAAGTATAAAAATGCATAGATCAAGCAAGTACAAAGTATGTAAATGTGCGTCAAAACATGCATAAAAGTATATAAAATCTACGCACATCAATGCTTGCTTAATATTTATTGTTATTGTTCTGGCCGAGTTGGGCGAGGTATATGTGGCCCTGAGGGCATTATAGGAAGTTTCATATTGTCACCCGTACATGGGAGATGCTGCCGAAATTTCTTTTAGTAGGGACTACTTGGGGTGTGATAGCTTCAATCTTGAATTAAACAAAGAACACTAAGTCCCCTTCCTTGAATTCTCTCCGCATGATATGTTGATCATGTCATCTCTTTATTCTCTCTTTATAGGATTTGGCATGTTCGTAGGCATCCATCCTCAACTCATCAAGCTTATTTAATTGGAGTTTCCTTTTATTTCCTGCTAACTTCAAGTCCATGTTAAGCTATTTTATCACCCAGTAAGTCTTGTGTTCTAATTCTACTAGAAGATGACACGACTTTCTGTACACAAGTCAGAATGGGGTCATAGCGATTGGAGTCTTGAAAGCAGTACAGTATGCCCATAAAGAATCATCCAACTTCAAGGACCAGTCCTTGCAGGAATTAGACACTGTCTTTTCTAATATTGCCTTGATCTCCCGGTTAGAAATCTCGGCTTGTCCATTGGTCTGGGGATGGTAGGGTGTCGTTACTTTGTGACTTACTCCATATTTCTTTAGCAAATTTTCAAATTGTCTTTCAATGAAGTACGAACCCCTGTCACTAATAACTGCCCTAGGCACACCGAAGCGTGGAAAAATCACCTTTTTAAACAGTTTAATTACTATTTTGGTGTCACTGGCAAGGGAAGTTATAGCTTCTACCCATTTCGATACATAGTCCACTGCCACTAGAATATAATTGTTTCCACATGATGAAGGAAAGGGTCTCATAAAGTCTAATCCCCACACATCGAACAGTTCCACTTCGAGGATGCAATTCAGTGACATCTCATTTCTTCTAGTGATGTTCCCGGTCTTTTAACATTGGTCGCAAAACTGCACAAATTTAAAAAAATCCTGCTTGTAAAATTTTTGTAACTATTTTTGACACTCCTAAATGTCCACTGTAAGATGATGAGTGACAGTGAAATTAAATGTCCTTGATCTCGTCTTCCGTCACACACCTTCGGTAGATTGTATCTCTGCATTTCCTAAAAAGCAGTGGTTCGTCCCATATGTAGTGTTTGATGTCTGAGAAAAACTTCGTCTTCTGCTGCCAGGTGAATTTTGGAGGGAGTACTCCACTTGCAAGATAGTTAACAAAATCCACATACCAAGGATCTCTCTTAGAATTTACTGCCAATAGATGCTCATCAGGGAAAACATCATTTATAGGAGGATCAAAATCCACATCTTTCTGCCCATTTGGTTATACTCGGGATAGATGATCTGCCACAACATTTTCAGCCCCTTTCTTGTCTCTAATTGTCAGATTAAATTCCTGAAGAAGCAAGATCCACCAAATCAAAAGAGGTTTGGCATGTAATGACCGCAGTTCTTAACCCTGACTCAAGCCACGGACGTTACTCCTTTCATACTACTAAGGACATTATTGTATGTACACTGTTGGGTTCAGAGATCTACTCTGAACTTGTTTCGACTGTTGAGTCATGTTTGGGAGCGAAATAGAGCTAAGATGAAGTTCAGAACTGCTTGAGGATCTGGGTCATGTGGTGATGACCGGTCGTGTAGCCTTACTAAGCCCTAGTTTGGGCATGGTCGAGTATGCCACACGGCCATGTAAGGTCCACCCTGCTGGAGCAGGGCACGACCGTGTGTGCCACACGGCCGTGTAAGGTCCTCCCTGCTAGAGCAGGGCATGGCCGTGTGGCTTCCACACGGTCGTGTCACCTTGGTCGTAACGAAGAGGGACATGGTAGTGTGGCTCACACGGCCGTGTCACCTCGACTGAGTCAAAGGGGTGCACGGTCGTGTGAATCCACACGGCCATGTCATTTTGCCCGAGGAGGAGAGGTGCATGGTCGTGTGTGGCACATGGTCATGCAACCTTTCCTAGAGGCTAAGCCTTGCATGGTCGTCTGTGGCACACGACCGTCCAACCCTGGCCGAGAGGTAGAGGGTCACACAGCCGTGTCACGGCCATGTGGGGGTCACACCCTGCACCCAAAAAGGAGTGCTTCTCCCCCTTTGTACTTCTTCTTGACTTATCATTTTATCCTACAACCTTATGAAGAACATTGGACACTTCAACTACTACCAAACCGCAAATTCATTGCACACCATTCTTAACAGTACTTTTATATTAAGCGGAGATTAGAACATATGTCCATCCGCGACAAAATCTAACATGGTCAGATACTAGCAAATTCCAGGATCGCTTCCCATTGTTCTGTCACCCATACCATCAAACATTGCTCCTGCTGTCCCTTCTTACTCCAGCTTTCCCTTACGTTTATCTGCAGTATAAGGAAATGCAACTATAAGCAAAGGCTTAGTAAGTATCATCTACTCACAAAACTATGCATTTAAGAGAGTATACTTTTAAAATTGCTCGGGAGGAAAACAATGAACACGCACTTGTGTATAGTTCATTCTAAACACATGCTTTGTAAATATGCACATGATATGTATTTTTAAATAGGTTTAAAATGCTAAACATCCACTTAAACCATTCTAGTAATATAACAAAAACAGAAATCCTGGCATATCATAGAGTTCATCAACACTACACTTTTTAACTCAAGTTCTCCACTTATGATGGTTTCACTTTAACAAATCCATGAACTTTGACACCTTTATAATACATACTAGTGAACATAATAATTAACTTTTTTGGGCCCGGCAATGTACCACTTTGTGCGCATCCTTAATAAAATCCGAGGTAGCTAATCCCGAACCTATTAAGTTACTACTAGGCGAACTTATGCCTAGGGGCAATCTAGGAGCCCATCCCATGGACCTTGTGTCCATTGATGGATCGAAAGCGCTAGAGGGGGGGGTGAATAGCGCTCGTGGCTATTTCGTTTTTCGAAATCATAAAAATTTGTTCAGAAAGAACGCAGCGGAAAAGTAAATAATGTGGACACGAAGGATTTACTTCGTTCGGAGCCTGTGATGACTCCTACTCGAAGGGACGCGATCCTTGATCGCTTCCGGTGGGCAACAACTATAATTCGTGAAAAGCTATTACACGCTAAGTACAATTAAAGCAGAAAAGAATATTGTACCAACAATAAAAAGAATAAAGCAGAAGCTCCGAATTGTCGTTGCAACACTTCTGAGTCGGGACGTTAGCAGTTTGTCGCACGGAGATTGCTTAGAAGATTGTTGTCATGAAAGCTGCACCTCAACCCTCCTTTTATATGAGGTTCCAGGTGCCTGGGACCTTTCCGGGCGCTTGGAGTGTGACGTGGCCAGCCAACCAGGTTGCTCCACATGGTGAAGTTGCGCAGGGGATAAAAGTTGGTCCCGGGCGCCCGGACCTCCTTTTTCCAGGAGCCGCTTCTCCTGCAAAACAAGGTTAGTCCGAGCAATTGCATACCCTGCAAGACAATGTTAGAATCTGATAATTCATAATTGAAAAGAGCTGACAGTCTTCGGACTGTCCGAGCGACCCGACGCCTACTGTTCCCTCTACGGGGAACGCGTCCTCACCTACTCCACTCAGGAGAATTACCTGATGCCAGTCCGGTCCTCCAGACCGACTGGACTTTTCGCCTAGGGTTACCACCCCCTAGGACCTAGGGTTACCGCCCCCTAGGGTTTTTCTCCACCTAGGCTTACCGCCCCCTAGGACCTAAGGTTACCGCCCCTTAGGGTTTTCCTCCACCTAGTGTTACCGCCCCCTAGAACCTAAGGTTATCACCCCTTAGGATTTTTCACCTGCCTAACCGCAGCTAGGACTTTCATGACACACTCATTCAAACATGTTAGATCACACACAAACTTAACTTTGAATCCTTTTCCATTATCAAAACTAAGGTTCGATCGTCGGATGCTTCCTGCACCAACATCCAGTACATGTCATTTTAAAGTAAAATACTTTCTTCTACTCAGTACTTTCTTATAATTGCACTTGTTGTCATTTCGACAAACACCTTATGTGCACTTAATCCCCCACAGATATTGGGAAGCATCTTAGGGCACTTGATTTTGTTTCTTAGTCCCAAAACTTAATGGGAAGCAAATCAAAGTACTCACATGCTCTTAATCCCAAAACTTAGAGGGATATCTTTACATATCATGCATTATATCTTCTTCAACATGAACTTTAACATGAAATTTCTTAATCATGCATACAACCATACAAACATACCACAAATAGGTTCTTTCATGTATAATCGAAACAACTTATACTGCAGGTGAGAAGTACTTACCTCCTTTCACTAGATCTTACTGTCTTAAGATGTAGGGAAGATGATCTTCTCTTGCCCGCCCTAATCTCCAAGACCCCATTCCCGTGCGTAAAAATCCTTGTGAACCTTCCTCTTAGATCCTCCTATATAAGAACCTACAACCTTGGAATCCTGAGGTTTCTTGGCCGCAACTTGCAAGGGGTAAGGAGAGGATTCGGCTAGGGAGGGGAAGAAGAAGAAGATGAAAAGCTAGGTTTTCATCTCTTTCTTCTCCTTTTATACCAAGTGGAAGTTGAAGCATCTTTCCACACAAAGTCTGCTTATAGGGAATTATTTCCTATTGCCAATGTGATGTTTTACCACCACCCTAATGGAAACTCTAACCAATCATATATAAGAGATCTTGGGTTCAATCCTGCCCAAGGCCATTTTTAAATCTATTTTTATTTCTTTTTCTCTTCTTCTAGTTCTTTTTGCCTTTTTTTTTTAATAGAGAAAATTTATGGGTGTTACAATCCCCCATACCTTATAAAAAGTTCATCCTTGAACTCAAACAATTGTGGATACTTCTGTCTCATCTCGTCCTCACGCTCCCAGGTTGCCTCTTCATTCTGTTGACTTTGCCACAGTACTTTTACTAACAGTATCTCTTTGTTCCTCAGCTTTTTAACTTCTCAATCTATTATCTGAATAGGTCGACTTTCATAACTGATATCCTCTTGAACTTGTACCGTCTGTGGCTCAATCACATGACTTGCATCAGGAGCATGCTTCTTCAGCATTGAAATATGAAATACATTATGGATAGCTAACATTTCTTGAGGTAGTTCCAGCTTATAAGCTACTCTGCCAACTCTTTTGGTGATCAAGTACGACCCCACATATCGTGGACTCAACTTTCCTTTCTTCCCAAACCGCATCACTCCGTTCATAGGAGCTACCTTGATGAATACGGAATCCCGAACCTCAAATTCTAGGGGCCTACGGCGTACATTCGCATAGCTCTTCTGCCGGCTCTGAGCAGTTTCTATTCTCTAGCGAATGTTCTAAATAGTTTTGGTGGTGTCTTCAATGAGATCTATCCGGAGTCCCATTTCTTTCTTTTCACCACCTTCATACCAACAGATAGGAGATCTACATCTCCTCCCATACAGAGCCTCATAGGGTGTCATTCCGATAGTAGCTTGATAGCTATTATTGTATGCAAATTCTGCTAAGTATAGGTATCGACACTAACTCCCTTTGAAATCTAAGGCACAAGCCCATAGCATATCCTCCAGAACTTGGTTCACTCGTTTTGTTTGCCCGTCTGTTTGAGGATTAAATGCAGTGCTAAACCGCAACTTAGTGCCGAGAGCTTTCTGAACACACTCCCAGAAGTGTGAAGTAAAGCGACCATCTCTATCAGAAATTATAGTCTTGGGTACTCCATGTAATCTGATGACCTCTTTTACATACATTTGCACTAGTTGTTCAATAGAGCAAGATGTTCTGATAGTTAGAAAATGAGCAGACTTGGTCAGTCTATCCACTATTACCCAGATAGCATCATAACCATTCGTAGTTCTGGGTAATCCCACTATAAAATCCATAGATATATCCTCCCACTTCCACTCTGGGATCTGGATAGGTTGCAAAACTCTGTCTGGTCTTTGATGTTCTGCTTTAACCCATTGACACGTTAGTTCATTCCAGACCACCAGAAGCGTTCCTTTAAATCTTGGTACATCTTGGTGGAACCAGGATGCATTGTATAAGGTGTTCTATGGGCTTCTTCTAAAATTTTCCTTCGCAGTTCTTCTTGATTAGGGACACAGAGACGATTACCATAATATAGTATCCCACCGTCTGATACTCGAAACTCTCCATTTTCTCCTTCCTGTGTTCCTTGTTTGATCTTCTGAATAATAGGATCTTCCTCCTGCCCTTTATGTACATCGTCAAGCAAGGTTGACACTAGTGTCAAAGTAGAGAGCTGCCTAGTAATAATTTCAAGCCCAAAATTTACTATTTCTTTTTGTAGGGGATAGGCCATAGCAGATATAGATAGTAAGGCAGCATAAGATTTCCTACTTAGTGCATCTGTCACTTTGTTCTCTTTCCCTAGATGGTAGAGGATTTCACAGTCATAGTCCTTGACCAGCTCAAGCCATCTCCGTTGTCTCATGTTAATGTCTTTCTGAGTGAAGAAATACTTTAGACTCTGGTGATCTGTGTAAATCTTGCACTGAGCTCCGTATAAGTAATGCCTCTAGACTTTGAGAGCATAGACTACTGCTGCTAACTCAAGGTCATGAGTGGGATAGTTCTTCTCATAATCTTTGAGTTGTCTCGAGGCATAGGCACTATAACGAAAACTGCAAACGACAACACCCCTACGACAACGGTTTTAAGAGAAAGCGTTGCGTATTTGCTCAAAGACAACAGTTTTTGCCAAAACCGTTGTCTTTGAACTCCCCATTAAATATAAAAGACAACAGTTTTGGCAAAACTGTTGTCATTGAGTGACTTATTTTTTTAAAATGATAACACTTTTTACAATGGTTTTATAAACCGTTGTCTTTATCCGCGTTTTTAGCGGCTACGACAACAGTTTTGAAAAAACCGTTGTAATTGAATTTGGTCATTTCCCCCCTTCGCTATTTTCCTTTCCCTCGCTGTTTTCTTTTCGGCGCCGTGTTTTCGCGTTCCCAAACCTAAGTCATTTATCTTTCCCTCTCCTCATACGACGTTGCTCCCTCTCCTCATACGACGTTGCACTCCTTCTCGTTTCCTAGTGAGCGGAGGTGTTCTCCAATGGGCTGCAGAAGATCCAGACGCACGGGAGGGAGAAACCGGAGAACGGGATCTGCCATGACGACAGCGCGCCGCCGGTGAAGGCGAAGACCATCGACGAACTACACTCCCTGCAGAAGAAGAGGTCGGCGTCGAGCACCACCACTACTTGACGCCGACCATCAGCATCAGCGACAACGCCCTCAAGTTTACCCATGTCCTCTACAACCTCTCCCCGGCTGGTATCTGCTCTCATCTCCTCTTCATCACTCAAATCATCACATTTCATTCTCATTGAAAGAATCACGAATTCCTTGTAGAACACTACGAGCAAGCCATAAAACATGAACATGGATCATTCATAACATCGACTGGAGCCTTGGCTACCTTGTCCGGCGTGAAGACTGATCGTTCGCCGAGGGGCAAGCGCGTCGTCAAGGCCAATGAGCTTTGGTGGGGAAAGTAAGTCCACACAACTAATTCATGATCCTTCCATTGATGGTTCCTTCTCAAAATGTATGTGCACTATTCACGCAGAGGCTCACCGAACATAGAGATGGATGAGCACACCTTCCTAGTGAACAGGGAGAGGGTTGTCGATTACCTCAACTCTTTGGATAAGGTACACATGCACATCAAGTGTTTGATGTAATTCCTCATAGATCCTAATATGTCATCTGAATGATATAAGGTATTTGTGAATTACCAATTTCTCAACTGGTATTTTAATTTTATATTATTTAAAATTAAAATTTTAGGATTTATGTAATCTAAACCTATACTGTGCATTTTAAGTGTTTCTCTCGATCTATTGTTTCTATTAAGATGAAATTAGCTCATTTAATTTCTTGGTATTATTGCTCAAACACTATATGCAGGCTACTCTTAGAGAAATCCATGCCTCTCTTCTCCAAAAGCATCTACATGAACATGAAGATGCAAAAGCAGAAAAGGAAGAGTTGCAGGATCCAGAGGGTAAATAACTTGGGAATTTAATTAACTTAGTTATCTGAACTTGTTTGAGTCCTATACTTATGCTGTAAGTTTATTATTAATATTAATATTATTATTATTATTTTTTTCTAGATTACAAGCATTATTCTCGTGAGAATGTAATTGAGGAAGCTGATGAACCCGAAGAACGGAAGAAGCAGGTTCATTCTCACCTCAACTCTTGCAAGGTGATGAAGACAATGATGCAATTGATCTTGAAGAAGACTGGGCTAAACTGGTAATGTGCCTCTCCTGCTGTTGCGCAACTTCTACTGTACATGCCATGGAATAAGCCTAGAATTCATCTCAACTTTTTGTTTTTATTCTTGATATTCCATGTTGAATCGTGTTGAGTTGGGCACTCCCGGCTTTTTGATTAATTCATGTTTGGTTTGGCTGAATTGGAAGGACGAATTGCACATATCACCCAGTCAAATGGGATCAGTGATGGATGTTTACTTATTCTGACAACCAATTTATTTGACTTTCTCCTTGTTGCATTACTTTCTGAATTGGGAGGCTTTTCAGAGTATTCTTAACTCATATTTCTGAATTGGGAGGCACATCAAGTGTTTAAATTTGGAACTGGAAAGTGCCCTATCAAACTCGACATGCACTTTGAACTGGAACCATTCATATTTTTTTTCCTAATGTTTGCAAATTTCTTGCAGTGTTGGAAACGTCGTTTTCGATGAATACACTAGGGAAGTAGACTACTCTGATAACTCTATTACAGGTGATTAACAAGATGAAACAAACTTCTTGTGTGAATTGGTATTGTGTGAAAGGGAATCTGGTTCAATGGAATTGTTGATGTTGCAGAGAACACTCGAGCTTCATATCCAATTGAGTATATTCCTAATGTTCGATTCATTTAATCATCGCAATCGTTATGAGGACTGAAAATATATAGTGGATATGTGAGTACATATTTATTTTTTAATTAAGCATTTAATTTAATTTATTAATCATACGTCAACTCTTGTTGTACGAAGGAGCTTGAAATTGTTCAATTCGAATAAGCAAAGGAAAGGGAAAAAGAAGCCTATGTGGGAAGTCGTAAAGGTTTGTATATTATATATACACACATATGTTTACTTGTGATTAATTTAAAAATATTTAACTGTGCATTATTCGTTGATATTTTTTTGTTAACATAGGGTCCTTGACAACCTGATGCTAAACAATGTGGGTTTTATGTGATGAAATTTATGAGAGAAATTATTGAAGGAAATGCTACCGGTGAGAAGGATTCACTTAGCTCAATGGTAATATTTGACATATTCTCAATTTTCTCAAATAATTTCTTTTATTTGACTTTGCTTCTTCATTACTGATTTTTTTTACTAATATAATCTGGTTTGTTAATAGTTCATGAAAATAATTTACTCCAACGAAGAAATTGATGAAGTGCGATCCGAATGGGCGGATTGCGTACTAAACTATATTCATTACTAGGTATAAATTACTAGACTTCAAAAGATGGTTGAACACTTTGTTTGTGACTCCATGACTTATTGATTTTGATTCCTTAGTGCTAATAATTTGTTTGTTCACAGCTAGCTATCCCCTTTGATCAATACTTCATTCTTGCATTTCTACCATGAGCAGAATTAGCTGACATTTCCCTTATTTATTGCCTCTCTTTGTGGTCCAAAATTAATAATGGCTAGATTGTGTGAGTAGCTTATTTAGTTGTTTCCGAATTATGCAAGGACTGACAATGTGGAAATTATCTCTTTGTGAATTGTTAGATGATGACCTTTTTGTATCTTATGAGTTGCTCTACAAATTTCTTGTTTGTACTTATGGTTTTCGTCTATATGCCATGACTTAATCTTGTTTTTCCTCCTATAATTTATTATTTTTTCTTGTTTGTACTCTCCTTATGTCAATTTGCAGCTCCTGGCAACTTGTTACTTGCAAAATGGAAAAGCATATTGTGCCTACCAGGTCTCAAAGGTAATGCAGTCTGGAAAATGGCACACAAAATTGCATGAATATTTTGTTTCAAGATGTTGATGGATGTAATGCGCTTTGCATGGATTCTATTGATCTTGGATGATAGTTCACTTAAATAATGTTAGCTGCATGCAGTGCTAATTATTTAATAAACTATGCTAAGCTAGGTATCACTGCTCCTAGTAGATTCCATGTACTGTTATTCTCTAATAAACATCTCTTTTTGTTTCCTTCATTTGGTTTGTTTTTGCCTTCTCTGCACTTCAGATTGGTTAATTACATTCTCCTTTTGGAATTCTGGAATTTGATAAGTTTTGTTAAATTTTCTTTTGCAGGTTGGGCAATTCGTGAGGCTTAAGTTTTTTTGATGCAAGAAGTGAGCTTTGTTAGGATGTAGCTTGCCTTGCTAATTTGTAAATTAAAAGCCATATGGAGAACAGCAAATGAAAAACATGTGATTTAATGTATATGGAGAGTAATGGAAAACATGTGTATTTTGATGAGTAACAACTCATTTTGTATATTTTTGTATATGTGGCTACAAGATGAATTATATATGGATATTTATTTTGGATTTAATGTAGTAAATATTTAGTTTTGCATTGGTGGTTTGCTTAAAGTAAAATAAGATTGGTTGTTTGGTATTAATGAACATTACAGACAACAGTTAAAAATGTTGTAAAAACTTGGTAAACCACAACGAAATTTTTTTGTAAAAAGTGATAAAAGACAATGATTTTATCCGTTGTAAAATATATTAAAACTATTGTAAAAAAAAACAAAACGTGTCAAATATTATCTACCACAACAGTTTATATCTGTTGTAAAAAATGTCTACCACAACGGTTTATTTCCGTTGTTAAAATTATCTACCACAACGGTTTTAAAACGTTGTCGTATCCTTCGCAGCCAAATTTTGGGCATATAAACAACAACGGATAAAAACCGTTGTCAAATATCTACAAAGACAACGGATTCAAAACCGTTGTCGTAGGGCAATACATTCTACAACACCCTCAGTTACAACGGTTTTTTTACCCTACGATAACGGATAATATCCGTTGTTGTTTGCAGTTTTTGTTGTAGTGAGGCAATAACTTTTCCATTCTGCATCAGTACAGCTCCGAGTCCCAGTTTAGAAGCATCGCTATATATATCAAAGCTCTCACCATTTTCTGGAAGAGTCAGGATTGGAGAACTGTCGGTCTCCTTTTTAGTTCCAGGAAACTCTTCTCACAATCCTCTTTCCACTCAAATTTCCTATTTTTTCAGGTAAGCACTGTAAGTGGAGAGGCGATCCTTGAGAAGTTCTCTACAAATTTCATATAGTAACCTGCTAACCCAAGGAAACTTCTGATTTCACTAACATTCTTAGGTCTAATCCAGTTACTCACAGCTTCTATTTTTGCCGGATCTACCATAACCCCATCTTTAGAAATAATGTGACCCAGAAATGACACTTGATCAAGACAGAACTCACACTTAGAGAACTTTGCGTACAACTGTCTCTGTTGGAGAATTTGTAATACTGTCTTCAAATGTTCAGCATGTTCTTCTAGAGTTCTGGAGTATATAAGAATATCGTCTATGAAGACAATCACAAACTTATCCAAATACTCTTTGAACACTCTGTTTATCTGGTCCATAAATGTAGCAGGAGCGTTCGTCACTCCAAAAGGCAAAACTACGAACTCATAGTGCCCATACCTCGTTCGAAATGTTGTCTTCGGTACATCATCAGCCTTCACTTTCACTTGATGATATCCAGACCGCAAGTCTATCTTGGAAAAGACTGTAGCCCCCTTTAACTGATCAAATAGGTCATCAATTCTCAGCAAGAGATACCGATTCTTGATTGTCACCTTATTCAGCGCTCGGTAGTCCATGCACATTCGCATGAACCCGTCTTTCTTCTTTACGAACAACACCGGAGCTCCCCAGGGTGAGTGAATAGGGCGAATGAAGCCCTTGTTGAGTAGCTCCAGTAATTGTCCCTGAAGTTCTTTCAATTTTGCCAGAGCCATTCGGTAGGGTGCCTTTGAGATTGGATGGGTACCAGGAATGAGTTCAATCTCAAATTCAATTTCCCTATCCGGAGCTAACCCTGGCAACTCTTCCGGAAACACTTCTGGGTAGTCACATACAACTCTAACTTCCTCTAGCTCATGATCTCTTTCTTGTTGGGTATTAACCACATGAGCTAGAAATCCAGTACATCCATCGGCTAACATTTTCTGAGCCTTCATGGCTGATAAAAATTTCTGGATTTTCTTCTTCGAATCTCCGATGAACTCAAACTTAGACTCTGCCTCCGGTTGGAATAGAACCTGTAACACCCCTAGAAAGCCTAGATAAGAAAGTAAGGATAATGAGAGTTTGAAGGTAGTGAAAAGAAGGTGTAAATATTCTAAGTTGAATATTAAGATGGGAAGGATTTAGATGATTAAAACTTTATGAAAGAAAATAAAGTTGAGAATATAAATCATCTATATTTATAATACATGGAATTAATGTAAACAAAAGGAAGGAATATGAGATAATATATATGTGTATGAAATATTTATGCATAATGCATAATATGGTGATATATGAATTATTATGTACAAAAGAATATCAATAATATGTTAGAAGAGAAATAGGATTGAACCTTGGACCTCTTGTAAGGAACATGTATAGGATATCAAAGGGGATAGGAGAATTATTGATAAGGAGAAAAAGGACTAAGTAGTTAAGAATAAGAAAGGATTCTTTTTACTTAAAAGGAAAAGGAAGTAAAAAGAAGTAAAAATATACATAACCAAGTTTTGATCCTTGGTTCTCTTGTGGATGCATGCATATGTTAACCAAGTGTGATAGGAGAGGATATTGTAAGAGGAGAGATAGGAATTTTAATTAAAGGAAAGAAAAGAGAGAAATTAAAGGAAAGAAAAGAGAGAACTCAAGAAGCATTTATCTAGAATATTCTTATCATTAAAGAGGAGAAATAAATGAGGATGAATCAAGTCAAGTTTTCCTCCCCTCATTTTAGTATAAATAGGCATGGAGGGGTGGCTTCATCCTCAACTCACTCTCCTCCTCTTCTCCTTGAGGTGCCGAGACACTCCCTCTTTTCTTTCTTTCTTTTTGTTGCCGAGCAACACAAGAGGAAGAAGCCTCCTCTTCTTCCTCCTCCTCTCCACCAAAAGACCTAGCCACTTCTTCCTCCATTGGTGCCGAGCAAAGCAAGCAAGGAAGAAAGGTCCACAAGCAAGTTCTCAACTCTAGGAAACTTAAGCAAAGAAGGTAAGCTTCCCCTCACCTGTGGTACAAGGCTTCTTATGTATTTTCAGATTTTTTTTATGAGGATTTTTAAAGCTAGAAACAAATTTAAGAAAATTCGGATTCAAAAGGGTTTTTCAATCTAGGAATACTTGTATAAGTCCTCTCTTCATGATGATTTTTCTATGTCTTGTAAGAAAGTTTTCCCCTATGTTTTTATACACATATGATGCATGATCAGAGGAGTATTTAGCCCTAGAAATTCAACCAAAAATACTGTAAAGAGGTTAGGAAAATTATTGTCTAACCAAACTAGTGCAAGGTTCCCTCTAGGAAATGCTATACATAATGAGAAGAAATGAAATTATGTTATGTGATATGCCATGATATGTTATAGCATAGGAAATGCTATACATAATGAGAAGAAATGAAATTATGTTATGTAATATGCTATGATGTGTTATAGCATAGGAAATGCTATACATAATGAGAAGAAATGAAATTATGTTATTTGATATGCCATGATATGTTATAGCATAGGAAATGCTATACATAATGAGAAGAAATGAAATTATGTTATGTAATATGCTATGATATGTTATAGCATAGGAAATGCTATACATAATGAGAAGAAATGAAATTATGTTATGTAATATGCCATGATATGTTATAGCATAGGAAATGCTATACATAATGAGAAGAAATGAAATTATGTTACGTAACATGCCATGATATGTTATAGCATAGGAAATTCTATACATAATGAGAAGAAATGAAATTATATTATGTAATATGCCATGATATGTTATAGCATAGGAAATGCTATACATAATGAAAAGAAATGAAAAAGGAAATGCATGAAAGATTGTTAGGGACATGATATGATAGTTATGCATGATAAGTTATTTTGTATGGTTTGTACCAAGGGTGGGCTCCGTAAACGCCCGGGGTCGATGGAGTAAGACTCGGGCCTCGTCGGTAATGTGCCCCTAGGTCGATGGAGTAAGACTCGGGCCTCGTCAATAATGGGCCTCTCAATGCCCTAGGTCGATGGAGTAAGACTCGGGCCTAGTATGTATGCATGGTAGGGTTCAAGACTTGCTACCTTGGACCTACCTATGAAGCGCGCGCATTATATATGTGGTACAAACCGGGATCCCCTCTAATGATGATATTAATTTCAAGTACTTATAAGTATAAGTTTTCAAATTCATGATGCATTGCCTACATATGTGCTTGAATTATCTGATGATTAGATATAATGTCATGTGATATTATGATATGAATATGAATATGATACCCTTGTATGTCGTATGCTTATGATACCTCGCATGATATTGATATGCAATGATATGAATTCGGTTTTAGTGAGTAGGAAAGGAACTTACTGAGCCATGAGTGCTCATAGCTTACTTTCCTTGTACCGCAGATATGGGGGACGGATATTCGGAACGACGGAGCAGCAGGAGGAGCAGATAGTGATGTGTGTGGTGGTGGCTCGGCAAGAACGATTCGGACAAATTAATATTTTTAGTTATATGATCAATATATGCACATTCGAACTAATCAGAATATGCGATATCATGCTTATTTAAGAAAAAGGAATGATTTAAAATTTTCCGCTGTTATAGTATAACTAAAGCATGTACGTAAGTAGTATAAGATCGTAGCACCGCCCTTGGGTAAGAAGGGTGGGCGTTACAGAACCCTTCGCTTATGGCACTCGAAGGAAGCACCATAATTGCTCAGGAAGTCCATCCCAAAAATAACATCGTAATCAGACATGTTCAGCAAGATCAGATCACTGTACAACTCTCTGTCTGAAATTTTGACTGGCACAGCTCGCAACTAGTGTGTAGATGTCATTATCTCTCCCGAGGGTAGTGTCGTCAAGAATTGTCCGCTTAGGACTTCCGGGGGTATACCTATTCTTTTAGTAAATACTATGGTGATAAACGAATGGGTTGCCCCAGTATCAAATAGCACAGTTGCATATTGATTAAAATGCATATCTAACATGTGACAACGGTGGAAGAGTTTGATACCTCCTCTCTGGTAAGGGAGAAAACTCGAGCATTTGTAGAACTTGGTGGAGCTTCCGGTCTACTTTGACTAATGTGAGGACCCTCCAACGCGGCCTGCATCTGGTGTAGTTGTGCCTGCTTGCTTCCATATTGCACAGGTTGTGCAGGAGGAAGATTGATCTTGGTCGGGCAATTCTTGGCCATATGCCCCTCTTGACCACATGTATAACAGCCACTCGTGCCCTTGCGACAGATTCCAGAGTGCATCCTTCCGCAGATAGAACATGTGGCATACTTAGTTTTCTTGTTTACGAATCCTCCCTTCTTATTACTCCACTGCTTCGTCTTAGAGTTCCCTTTCCAGGTTGACCCATGACTCTGAGATTTCTGAGTGTCGGAACTCCCTTGACCTTTGTTCTCCATTAGTACTGGCTTCTACTACTTGATACTGTTTTGATAATGCTCCGTGATCAGGACACTACTAATCAGCTCTTCCGCAGTCTATGATCTATTAATTCCGCCAACTACATTTAGAGCTATCTCTGGCCTCAGCATCTTGAGCATTAGCCTCACCCTTTCTCGTTTAGTGCTGATCAGCTCAGGGCATAGGCGAGCCAGCCTATTAAATTTCTTCACAGCTTCGTCCACTGATAAATCTCCTTGTCAAAATTCTGTGAACTCGTCATAATGTTTATTTGTGACTCGCATATGGAGGAATTCTTCGAAGAACTCAGTCTCGAAGTCAGACCAGGTCATTTGATCTACTTTTCATTTTGCCTTGACCCGTTCCCACCACATTCTTGCATCACAGTGAGGCAGAAGGAGGCACACTTAATCTTTTCTACCTCCGTCCAGTCTAGTAGCTCCATTATACTCTCCAAAGTTTTGAACCATGCCTGAGCATCCCATGGTTTATTGGTAACAGAGAAAATCTCTGGCTTCAGTTTCTGCCACTGGATCAGGTATGCTTCTTGCCTCACCACCTTTGTTGGGGCTACAGGGGTAACTGATGGTGCTTCAGCTATAGTAGGTGTTACCATATTGACTTCCGGTGGGACTACAGGGGAAGTTTGTTGGTTAGTATTTAGAGAGGCAATAACTTGCTGCTGCTCAACCACTTGTCTCTGATGTTGAGCTACTACTTCTAAAAGGTTGGGTTGTGGTGCTGACTCATTTTCCCTTGACTGAGGTTCATTAACCCTCGGCTGTCTAGCTGGTCTTCCTCTAGCCATTCGACATATCATAAGTCAAAACTAGTGAAAACATGCGTCAGCCACTCATCATTCCTACTTGCTATCATTACTACTTTCACATATGAGCATGCTAAAATTTAACAAGAATTTCTTACTAAACATAACAGTAACTAGGTAAATGAAGAAAAGGTACTTTCTTACTTGGAAGTTGTAGGATCAATGTTTGATGTGTGGGTGGCGGAAGGATGGAACTTGCTCTGATACTATATTTGTAATGACTGCACTTCTTAACCCTGACTCAAGCCACGGACGTTACTCCTTTCATACTACAAAGGACATTATTGTATGTACACTGTTGAGTTCAGAGATTTACTCTGAACTTGTTTCGACTATTAAGTCATGTTTGGGAGAGAAATACAGCTAAGATGAAGTTTAGAACTGCTTGAGGATCTGAGTCGTGTGGTGATGACCGGCCGTTTAGCCTAACTATGCCCTAGTTTGGGCACGGCCATGTGTGCCACACGGCCGTGTAAGGCCCTCCCAGCTGGAGCAAGGCACGGTCGTGTGTGCAACACGGCCATGTAAGGTCCTCCCTACTAGAGCAGGGCACAACCGTATGGCTTCTACACGGCCGTGTCACCTTGGCCGTAACGAAGAGGGAGATGGCCATGTGGCTCACATGGTCGTGTCACCTCGGCTGAGTCAAAGGGGTGCACGGCCGTGTGAATCCACATGGCTGTGTCATTTTGCCCGAGGAGGAGAGGTGCATGGTCATGTGTGGCACATGGTCGTGCAACCTTTCCCAGAGGCTAAGCCTTGCATGTTCGTGTGTGGCACACGGCCGTGCAACCCTGGCCGAGAGAGAGAGGGTTGGCCCCGTGTGACTCCACACGGCCATGTCACGACCGTGTGGGGGTCATGCCCTGCACCCAAAAAGGAGTGGTTCTCCCCCTTTGTACTCCTTCTTGACTTATCATTGTATCCTACAACCGTATGGAGAACATTGGACACTTCAACTACTACCAGACAACAAATTCATTGCACACCATTCTTAACAGTACTTTTATACTAAGCGGAGATTAGAACATATGTCCATCCACGACAAAATCTAACATGGTCAGATACTAGCAAATTCCAGGATCGCTTCCCATTGTTCCGTCACCCATACCATCAAACATTGCTCCTGCTGCCCCTTCTTACTCCAGCTTTCCCTTACCTTTATCTGCAGAATAAGGAAATGCAACTATAAGCAAAGGCTTAGTAAGTACCATCTACTCACAAAACTATGCATTTAAGAGAGCATACTTTTAAAATTCCTTGGGAGGAAAACAATGAACACGCACTTGTGTATAGTTCATGCTAAACACATGCTTTATAAATATGCACATGATATGTATTTTTAAATAGGTTTAAAATGCTAAACATCCACTTAAACCATGCTAGTAATATAACGAAAACAGAAATCCTAGCATATCATAGAGTTCATCAGCACTACACTTTCTAAGTCAAGTTCTCCACTTATGATGGTTTCACTTTAACAAATCTATGAACTTTGACACCTTTATAATACATACTAGTGAACATAATAATCAACTTTCTTGGGTCCGACAATGTACCACTTTGTGCGCATCCTTAAAAAAATCTGAGGTAGCTAATCCCGAACCTATTAAGGTACTACTAGGCGAACTTATGCCTAGAGGCAATCTAGGAGCCCATCCCATGGACCTTGTGTCCAGTACATGTTATTTTAAAGTAAAATACTTTCTTCTACTCAGTACTTTCTTATAATTGCACTTGTTGTCATTTCGACAAACACCTTATGTGCACTTAATCCCCCACAGATATTGGGAAGCATCTTAGGGCACTTGATTTTGCTTCTTAGTCCCAAAACATAATGGGAAGCAAATCAAAGTACTCATATGCTCTTAATCCCAAAACTTAGAGGGACATCTTTACATATCATGCATTATATCTTCTTTAACATGCACTTTAACATGAAATTTCTTAATCATGCATACAACCATACAAACATACCACAAATAGGTTCCTTCATGCATAATAAAAATAACTTATACTGCAGGTGAGGAGTACTTACCCCCTTTCGCTAGATCTTACTGTCTTAAGATGTAGGGAAGACGATCTTCTCTTGCCCGCCCTAATCTCCAAGACCACCTTCCCGTGTGTAAAAATCCTTGTGAACCTTCCTCTTAGATCCTCCTATATAAGAACCTACAACCTTGGAATCCCGAGGTTTCTTGGCCGCAACTTGCAAGGGGTAAGGAGAGGATTCGGCTAGGGAGGGGAAGAAGAAGAAGATGAAAAGCTAGATTTTCATCTCTTCCTTCCCCTTTTATACCAAGTGGAAGTTGAAGCATCTTTCCACACAAAGTCTACTTATAGGGAATTGTTTCCTATTGCCAATGTGATGCTTTACCACCAACCTAATGGAAACTCTAACCAATCATATATAAGAGGTCTTGGGTTCAATCCTGCCCAAGGCCATTTTTAAATTTATTTTTATTTATTTTTCTCTTCTTCTAGTTCTTTTTTCCTTTTTTTTAATAGAGAAAATTTATGGGTGTTACATGACATCTTTCTTATTAAGTAAATATCTTATGACAGCATGATCAGAATACACTATCACTTTTGAGCCCACTAGATAGGACCTGAACTTGTCGATTGCAAACACTATGGCCAACAATTCCTTTTTAGTGGTAGAATAATTCATTTGGGATGTATCCAATATCTTGCTCGCTTAGTGGATTGCATGCAGTACTTTGTCCTTTATTTGTCCTAAAATTGCACCCACTGCAAAGTCACTAGCATCGCACATGATTTCGAATGGGAGTTCCCAGTCTGGAGCATGAATTACGGGAGCTGAGATGAGAGCCCTCTTGATTTTCTAAAACGCCTCATTGCAGTCATCATCAAAACAGAATTCAACATCTTTGATCAATAGGTTAGTTAGTGGCTTGGAATTTTTTGAGAAATTCTTGATGAAACGCCTATAAAATCTAGCATGCCTTAGAAAGCTCCTAACCCCTTTTACATTAAGAGGTGGAGGTAGTTTCTTAATTGTCTCTATTTTGGCTTTATCTACTTCAATTCCTCGTTCTGAAAACTTATGTCCTAAAACAATTCCCTCTTTGTCCATGAAGTGACATTTTTCCCAGTTCAGAACTAAGTTCACATCTTCATATCTCTGGAGAACTTAAGAAAGATTCAGAAGACAGGAGTCGAAGTCATTCCCATAGACTGAGAAATCGTCCATGAATACCACCATAATCTTTTCTGTAAAATCTGAAAATATTGCCATCATACATCGCTGTAATGTAGCTAGTGTGTTGCAAAGTCCAAACAGCATTTGTCGATAAGCATAGGTACCAAAAGGGCATGTGAAGGTGGTCTTTTCTTGATCTAGGGGATGTATTGTAATTTGAAAGAAGCCAGAGTATCCATCAAGATAGCAAAATTAGGAATGTTTTGCCAATATTTCTAGCATCTCGCCATCCTGTAACTATCCTTGTTGGAATCAATTTGTTGTTTTCATTTTTAACCATCATCATTCCCCCTCTCTTGGGGACCACATGGACCGGACTTACCCACTCACTATCTGATATAGGATAAATGATTCCAACATCAAGAAGTTTCAATACTTCTTTCTTCACAACTTCTTTCAGATTTGGATTTAATCTTCTTTGATGCTCGATCGAATTTTTATATCCTTCTTCGAGCAGAATTCTATGCATACAGATTGAAGGGCTGATCCCTTTTATGTCATCAATGGTATATTCGATTGCTTTTCTATGTACTCTCAGCTCCTTGATCAATTTCTATGTCTCCATCTCAGTAAAATTTGCATTGATTATTACTGGGAAGGTGGAATCTGGACTAAGGAATGCATATTTAAGGTTAGGTGGCAGAGGTTTTAACTCCACTTGAGGTGGTATAATCTCAGGCAAGGTTTATTCCTGTTCTAATAACCGTATTTCCATGTTTACCATGACTTCTTCGGGTGCTCCCTCAATTTCTTGAGCTATTCTTTCAATATTATCATCATCATCCAAGTCCTCCTCCATAAATGATGTTGAGGTAGATATCAAACCTCTCAATGACTTTAATAAGGCTTCTCCACACCAAGGAAACATTTTTTGTACATCCTTGCACCATACACTGATGGATTCCTCTAATTCCTTCTGAACCTCATTTCCTGCGTGTCTTAACTTATTTTCATCCATCGGCACTCCCATATCCTCTCCTTCTTCGATCGGGTGTAGAAATAAGTTTAGCACATCTTGTCTTGACCACTCGCTAAGATTTGATACCACCATATGGATTATTTCTTGTGCTTCATCCAAACTCTTTTTCATGAGTGCCCCCCCAGCTGTTGCGTTCAGAAGGCTCTTGTTCTAGAAAGAAAGTCCAATGTAAAATACGTGAAGAATCAACCAACTCTCAATATCGTGATGCGGGCACTGATATAGAATTGATAAGTACCTATCTCAAGCTTGATGTAGTGCTTCTTCATCATGTTTTTTGAAGTGCAGAATCTCATCCCTCAACTGAACAGTCCTTTTTGGAGGAAAGTATCTATTTAAAAATTTTCTCTCTAATTCATCCCATGTCCTGAGGCTTCTTAGTTGCAGAGTGTTGAACCAAACCTTCGCATTACTTCTTTTTGGAGGCAAGTATCTATTTAAAAATTTTCTCTCTAATTCATCCCATGTCCTGAGCTTCTCAGTTGCAGAGTGTTGAACCAAACCTTCGCATTACTTCTGAGGTTGAATGGAAAAGCTATGAGTTGTATTGAATCAGCCGGAACCCCCTCAACTCTCAGTGTATTGCAATAACTGTGGAAATCTAGGAGATGCGAGAAAGGA
This sequence comes from Zingiber officinale, assembly GCF_018446385.1. Classification (NCBI taxonomy): domain Eukaryota; kingdom Viridiplantae; phylum Streptophyta; class Magnoliopsida; order Zingiberales; family Zingiberaceae; genus Zingiber; species Zingiber officinale. The sequence goes on along the minus strand of NC_055986.1, from coordinate 30,058,484 downwards.
TTTTCTAAATTTAATCCCCCAAATTGATTTTCTTCAACTTTAGAGATGAACGAAGGTTTGAGCATAAAGTTCTTCGCTAGGATTTCTGGAAACACAATGGGCCCTAGCTCTTTAGCAGACTTCGAGGCTCCATAATCCTTTAATGGTCTTAGAATCATGTCCTATCTGAACAGACCGGAAGTGCGAAATAGACAGTCATGTGGGGTAGTTGAATCTCCTACAAGGTTAGCTCTTTGCATGCAAGAACAAGATATGGAATATTTCGTCTTAATAGAATTGTAGAAAATAAAGAAAAACAAAATAAAATTATCTATTTCTAAAATGCAGAATATTAGAAAAAACAAAGATAAAAGAAAAAAACTAAGTCTAGTCTAATCTAATATAACTTTTGCTAATGTTATAGACGTAGTCCCCGGCAACGGCGCCAAAAACTTGTTATGAACCGCAAGTGCACGGATTCGTCGTCAGTAATAAAGATTATCGATCCCACGAGGACTGGTTATAAACACTAGTGATGCCTCACTTTGGATTAGCTAAACTACCAATGGTTGTAAGTTATCTAAAGAAAAGAAATTGGGAAGCGAAAACGAGAACTAGCAAAGCAGAAGTAATTGACTTGGTTTATGAAGAGTCCTAGGACTTTGGTTTCATTATGGTGGTGTGATATATCGCATTTTATCCTTTACTCATTGTCCATCAACATGCATTCACTGAAAGGTAAAGCAACTATCCTTATGTAACGACTCGGCGCCTCGGCCCCTTGGGCGGCCCAACTGGTGGCCCATTTGGCAGTCCCTTGGGCGGCCCAACTAGGGACCCCTTATGTCGTCGACCGACAATCCTCGGCCATGCCGTTACTCACTAGGTCTTCCCACCCCTGGCCAATGGATTTTTTCCTTCCCCAGGATTTGAACTCTAGACCTCCAGGCAAAGTACTAGAGTTTATGAATCCTGGTAGCCAAGTGAGTGGCCTTTTTATTGTAACGACCCGGCCCCTCAGCCCCTTGGGCGGCCCATTTGGCGGCCCCTTGGTGGTCCCCTGGGCGGCCCAACTAGCAACCCCTTATGTCGTCGACCGACGACCCTCGGCCGTGTCGTTTCTCACTAGGACTTTCCACCCCTGGCCAGTAGATTTTTTCCTTCCCCAGGATTCAAACTCTAGACCTCCAGGGTAAGTACTAGAGTTTATGAATCCTGGTAGCCAAGTGAGTGCCACTCACTTGACTACCAGGATTCAAAAACTCTAGTACTTAGCCTAGAGGTCTAGAGTTCGAATCCTGGGGAAGACAAAAATCCACTGGACAGAGGTGGAAAGTCCTAGTGAGTAATGACTCGACCGCGGGTCGTTGGTCGACGACATAAAGGGTTGCGAGTTGGGCCACCAGTTGGGCTGCCCAAGGGACCACCAAGGGGTCGCCAAATGGGTCACCAGTTCGGCCGCCCAAGGGGCCGAGGGGTCGGGTCGTTACACCTTAAGTACCAAATAGAGGAGATCCCTATGAAATCCTATTACGGTTAACCCCTGTCACTAGGGCACCTTGGTAGATCACAAGAAAGCAACTCTAGTTGGTATCATTAAAGATAGAAATAAAGAGCTTAGTTTGGTCTCTTACTTCCTTGTGGAGAAGTTGCCTCTCCTTTCAAAGAAGTACCCTAGATGTCCGTGAATGGATTACCCCTGTCACTAGGGCCCCTTGGGTGTACAATTTAATATATTCTCTCTACAAGGTTGGCAATTCCTATACAATCAATTAACATGATATAAAGATCGAGTAGTCGAAACAAAGCAAGCGAAATCATCCAATGAAATAAAGCATAGATATGAGTCTTACATCAAAACAAATCCACAATTACTCCCTCATCCTAGAACAAGGACTCTACTCCATAGACGCCAGAGAAAAACTAGAAGACATAGTGTATTTAAACATACAATTCCCAAACACGAAGAGAGGAAGAGAAAAGAATGCTTATCCAACGACGACGAGTGGTCTTCAGATCTAATCCTTTGCTTCTGGAGTTGATGTAGTGATGAAGGATCACTGGACGGAGGTCTTGGATGATGTGGAACGGCACCAAGACGATTCTCCCACTGATGGCTCGCTTCCTCGCTCTCCCCCCTTGAGAAGAAGGGTTAAAACTCTTTTATAAGCTAGGGCACGACTGCGGCGGCATGGTCGTACCAATATGGCATGGCTCTGCCCTTTCTTGTCTTTGGCCGCGCTGCACGGCCGTGCCAATTGGCACGGCCGTGTGAACTTCGATCTCGGCTCCTGGGACACGGCCGTGCAGGGTTGCACGACCGTTCCTTGCTTGGCTTCTGTCGTGGGGGGCATGACCTTGCAGGTTTGCACGACCATGCTCTGATCTGCCTCTGGTTGGCCGCATGGTCGTGCAAGAGTTGGACGGCCATGCACTACTCCTCTTCTATTTGGTCGTACGACTGTGCGAGGTTGCATGGCCGTGTTCTCTGGCTCGTTTCGGTGCGTCGACATTCGCTGTTTTTGCTCTGAAAGTTGTCCCTGTCAACACAAAACCAAACAAAGAGTAGATATCCGAACAAAAGAGTATATATAATGAGTACATGATAAAAGAGGCGATCATGCAAACAATATATACGTATAAAACAAGTGAATGTGTGTTAAAACATGCATAAATGATCATAATATTTATGCACATCACCTAACATGAATGAAATATGAACATGTACATAACAAAACCAATAACATAGCATAAGCATGAACATGACTTAAACATATTTGCATGCGTACTTATAAACCTATTGTTGTGGTGGCCTAGTTGCATATAGCAGTACCGTAATATAAGTTATTGATCAAACTACCTCCTTACAGAAATTGTTTTCATGCTTGTAAACACCCATAACACCTTATTGTATCCAACAACTAGTATACAAAATTCTGAACACTACAAGAAAAACCCTCATAGACATCGGTGGAACAACAGCGGTTTTAAGTAAATTTCGGTGTCTTTGAGTATTTTACACCGATTTTTCTAAAAATCGGTGTTTATAAGCGCAGATTTTTGCTCATAGATATCGATTTTTTTAGCCGATGTCAATGAGCACCTTTTTTCGTTAATAAACATTGATTTTAACAGTGATATTTAAAACTCGATATCTATGATAGCTTCCTTGTTCTATCTACGAAATCGGATAGTAAAAAACCATTGTTAAAAGTGGTGTTAATGAACCAAAATAAAATAATTTAATTTTTCCACAAATACTTAGGCAAAATTTGCAACACTTCACTCTTCCCTCCAAGTCTAAACCTATATCACGCCGTCCACCGTATACCGTCACGACGCCACCACCACTTTCCTCCTCGTCACTGGTCGTCCGGCCATCTCTCTCAGCCTCATCTCCCTCTTCCCCTTCCTAGATCGACGCCCCTTCCTCTCCCGATCAGGATCAACACACAACGCCCTTGCTTCTCTGTCCAACCACACTGCATCTCCTCCAACTCCTCCCTTTGGGTGAGAAGAGGAGCCCTTCTTCGCATTCTCATAGTTTTTCCTTCATCCATCTCTAGTCCAGCATTCACTGCCACCGCTGGAGTCCTTCTTCGCATTCTGGTAATTTTTCCTTTATCCATCATCGCTACTGAAGTCCTTCCTCATCTTCGACAGTTTCATCTTCTTGATCTCTTGATTGCAAGTATTAATTGTTTGATGCATGCAATGTATTTGATGAATTTCCTCAAACATTACCCTAAGTTGATTTTATCATTTTTGTTTGCTAGATTGAGGAGTTGTTATTTCCTGTTGCTAAGTTGGTTTTATGTATTCCTTGAACTATCAAGTTTCTTTTATGTCTATGCTAATTCTTTTCACTGATATGCCATGTTTTCTAGTTTATAAATTTACCTATTTTTGTTGTTGTTGTTTCTACAGGGTTTGTGTGTTGGATTTCTTAGATGCGCTACATATACAACTTAAAGGCTTTGATCATTAAGTGAGTATTTTCTTTTGGCCTTCTTGTTAAATCGATTCATGACCAAGTTAATTATGATTTTGTGAATTTCTGAATCCATCTAAATAGTTCCTAATACGATTTAGGGTTTAGGTGATGATTCATGAATGACTCATAGTTTATTTATTGGTATAATGATGAAGTACAAATTTTGTTTGTCATACTAAGTTAATTGTTGATTCTGAAAATATGAAATAGTATGTAATATGGCTCATTGTTGTAATTTTCTTGATATTTTTGATTGATTTTAGATTCATTAGTACAACAAAATGGGCAATGCATGGATGGCAAAGGATAGATTATCACATGAGTTTGAACTTGGACTAGAATCTTTCTTGTAATTTGCGCTGCAACATGCTACTAATCCTACTAGTATACCTTGTCCTTGTACAAAATGAGGCAATCTATGGAATAATAATATTAATAGCATAAGGGCACATGTGTACTGTAATGGTATAGACTTAACATATAAAAAATGGATATGGCATGGGGAAGAATCTGTATTAGGAGATTTAAAGAAAGAGAATAATGCAGCTGGAGAAAGTGAAGACTATTTTGCTGATAAACCTGTAGATATGGTACACGCTGCATATGAAAGTTCAGAGAATCCAGATTAATTTATAAAATTAATTGAGGATGTAACGACCCGCCTTCTACTGACTAGGTTGTGAGGTCGATCGTCACATTATGCTTTGCTAACTATTCCAAGGCCATTACTAAATCTAGATGCGGAAGCTGTACTAATTAAAATTTTGCTAAACTATTATCATTTATTTATTCTATATGTGCTAGAGGGTGTAATCTAAGCTATTCAAAATATATTTTACATCCCTCATGGTTAAGGAGCTGGACTAAAGGCTTCCCAGCAGATTTCATGCCTCCCAATCGATCCACAGATCGATTGGAGTAGTTGAATCGATCCAGTGATCGATTCAGCCGGCTACTGTATGTGGGACTTGGGTCGAATCGATCCAGTGATCGATACAGCACGTTACTGTGCTCGGGCAATAATTTGGATCGATCGGCTGATCGATCCAGGCTGGTCAATCGATCCAGTGATCGATCCCAGAGCTCTCTGTTCGCGACAGAAATTGCTGGATCGATCGGCTGATCGATCCAGAAGCCTACTATTCGCGGAACAGATTGCCCAATTGATTATCTGATCGATTGGGAACCCCCAATCGATCCATCGATCGATTGAGGTTCCTGATTTTGCAGCTAAGCTCTGATTTCAGCACTGTTTCGTGCCTCAATCACATTATAAGTTCTAAAATGACTAGGAGACACTCTAACAATAACAACTAACATTCTAACATCATAAAAGGAGTATTCTAAGCATTATAGAGTGCATGGTTAACTAATTCATAGCAGTTAACATACTAAGTGCAAAAGGCTAAAACACTAAAAAGTTCTAATGTTTAAACAAAGCTTGCTAAAGTTCCCTAAGATCTCTTTTCCAAGTTCCTGCCCACACACATCCTCGTAGCATTGCCCTCCAGCCTCCGCTAGTCCATCTTTCCTTTACCTTTATCTGCAGTATAAGGAAAAAAAAAGTATCTATAAGCTTTCGCTTAGTAAGAAACCATCTAACTCACTAAAACATGCATACGATGAGTTCATGCTTTGAAAGATGCTGATTGAAAACATGATGGAGAATGCTAGGCATGGTACGCTATCATACAAAACATGGAAACCAAGCGCTAATCATGGCAGTAACTGCAGTATCAACAAGAAAGGACTAAACTGAAACATAACTGAATTGAACTAAAGCTGAACTAGAACTGATTTCAAAACATAATCTCATGACTGATTGTGAGTTTGAAAAGCTATTATCATAATAGATCAAAATATATAATCATGCTACTAATGGGCCCGACATCTGTACATGTTATACGCGCATCCTTAACTAGACCCGGGGTTGCAAATCCCGAATTTAGTAAGGTTTACTAGGTTATCTAAACCTAGGGACTGACTATGGGAGCCCATCCCAATGAATATCTAATCCTGTACAGTGCCCCTACTAAAAGTAAAATACTAGATCATAGCTAATTAATTTATCTTGCTTTTACTAGGTTATCTGAAACTAGAGGCGACTGTGGGTGCCCACCCATTGGACCGTAGTCCCATATATGTTGTAGCAAGACTAACTAAGCTATTTTAAATGCTTCTATTGCATTACTGAGCTATTAAACATGCCTACCGTAGCATTTTACTGAGCTAAGCATTTTGTCGAACACGCAGTGTGCTCTAACTCTCCCCCCTATTAGGGAGACCACCTCTAGGCACCCGACAACATCTAAAATCTCCAACTGAAAGGAGAAAACGTGTCCGGCCCATCTAGCAGTGCTCAACTAGATCTCTAAATCTGCGAGGAGGGTTAAATACACCCTATGCATCGAAAAATCTACGTATAGCTAATTTAAAAGCATTCTATCGTACTAAAAGCTACTTATACTGCAGGTGAGGGGTTTCTTACCTCCTGTTAGGATTTTCTTACGATTCTAATCGCTAGATTTCCGGAGGAGACGATCCTTTCGACGATCTTCTCGCATCTACGCGTTCCTCTCGCGGAGGGGAGTGTCCTCGTGTCGAAGTCGTCGCCGGAAAGTACCCTTGGGCTGAACCTTAGCCTTCCTTGTGGTTGGCACCGAGAGAGGAGAGGAGAAGGGGAGTCGGCGGTGAGGGTTTGAGGAGAGGAAACGTTACGATCAAAAATAACCCTTCACTTAATAATTTCCTATTTATATTAAGTGGTAATTTCGGCCCAACTTGAATATAAATTTAATTATTTCCCTTTCCTTTCAGCACGGCCCTACTGGGTTCACTTGGTTACTAAGGTTCACCATAAGTCATAGGACCATTAGGTCTCGGGTTCAATTCCCGCTTAAGCTACTTTCGTTTTCTATTTATTTTTGCTACTTCCGCTACTCTAAAAATTCCATAAAAATATACTAAAATTTCAGAAAAATCATAGAATATTTCTAAAATAGTTTTGAGAATTTTCGGGCGTTACAATCCCCCATACCTTATAAAAAGTTCGTCCTCGAACTTAGAATAACTCTGGGTACTTCTGTCTCATACTAGCTTCTGTCTCCCAAGTTGCCTCTTCTGCTGTGTGCCTGTGCCAAATAACTTTGACTAATGGAACTTCCTTGTTTCGCAATTTCTTAAATGCTCGGTCTATTATCTGAATAGGCCGACTGTCATAGCTGAGGTCTTCGCAGATCTGTACCGACTAGGCTCAATCACCTGGGTGGCATCTGGGGTATGCTTCTTCAGCATAGAGACATGAAATACGTTGTGGACAGCTGACATTTCCTGGGGTAGCTCTAGCTCGTATGCTACCTTGCCCACTCTTCTGCTGATAAGGTATGGTCCCACATATCAGGGACTTAGCTTGCCCTTCTTCCCAAAACGCATTACTCCCTTCATGGGAGCTACTCTGAGGAACACTGAATCCCCGACTGAAAACTCTAAGGGTCTGCGTCGTGTATCAGCATAGCTTTTCTGGCGGCTCTGAGCTGTCTCTATCCTCAGGCGGATCTGCTGTATAGCTGCTGTGGTATCTGCCACTAAATCTATCTGAAGCTCTAGTTCCTTCTGTTCACCACTATCATACCAACAGATTGGAGATTTACACCTCCGCCCATAGAGAGCCTCATAAGGTGCCATACCGATAGTGGCCTGATAGCTGTTGTTGTATGTAAATTTTGCTAGACACAGATATTTGCACCAACTTCCTTTGAAATCTAGGGCACATGCTCGGAGCATATCTTCGAGTACCTGATTTACTCGCTCCATCTATCCATCTGTCTGAGGATGGAAAGTTGTGCTGAACTTTAACTTCGTGCCCAAAGCTGACTGTACACACTCCCAGAAGTGTGATGTGAATCTACTGTCTCTGTCTGAAATAATGGTTCGTGGGACTCCATGTAACCTAACAATCTCCTTGAGATACAACTGAGCTAACTGTTCCATGGAGTAGGATATCCTGATAGCTAAGAAGTGGGTTGATTTAGTTAACCTGTCAACTATTACCCAGATGGTATCAAAACCATTCGTGATTCTGGGTAGTCCCACTATGAAATCCATAGAAATATCCTCCCACTTCCACTCGGGAATCTGAATGGGCTGCAAAACTCCTCCTGGTCTCTGATGTTCTGCCTTGACCCTTTGACAGGTTAGGCAGGTGCTGACATATCGAGCGACATCTCTCTTCATCCCAGGCCACCAAAAACGTTTCTTCAAGTCCTGGTACATTTTGGTGGAGCCAGGATGCATCGCATAGGGAGTCCTGTGAGCCTCATCTAAGATCTTCCTTCTGAGTTCTTCCCGATCTGGAACACATAATCTGTCGCCAAAGTACAACACCCCGCTAAACCTTGCTGTTTCTCTGAATTCTCCACTTTCTGTTTCTGCTAAACCTTGCTTGATTCTCTGAATTTCAGGATCCTGCTCTTGAGCTGTCTGGATGTCACCAAGCAAGGTAGACTCTAAGGTCATAGTAGAGAGTTGTCCAACTATGAGTTCGAGACCGAAATCTGTGATCTCTTTCTGTAGGGGTGGTGACATGGCTGCTAGAGATAATAAGGTAGCATTGGACTTCCTGCTAAGTGCATCTGCTACCCTATTTGCTTTTCCTGGGTGGTAGAGGATGTCTATATCGTAGTCCTTGACCAGCTCTAACCATCTGCGCTGTCGCATATTCAGATCCTTCTGAGTGAAGAAGTACTTCAGACTCTGATGATCTGTATACACTCTGCACTGAGCTCCATACAAGTAATGTCTCCAAATTTATAGAGCGAACACCACTGCTGCAAGCTCAAGGTCATGAGTAGGATAGTTCTTCTCATAATCCTTGAGTTGTCTGGAGGCATAGGCGATCACCTTGCCATTTTGCATCAGCACTGCTCCTAGTCCCAACTTCGAGGCATCACTATATATGTCAAAGCTATCTGCGTTCTCTGGTAGAGTCAGAATAGGTGCACTGGTCAACCTCCTTTTCAGCTCGCTAAAGCTGTTCTCACAGTCCTCTATCCACTGAAATTTTCTGTTCTTTCTGGTAAGAGCTGTCAGTGGAGAGGCTATCCTGGAGAAGTCCTCTACGACTTTTCTGTAATAACCCGCTAATCCCATAAAGCTTCTGATCTCACTGGCGTTCTTAGGTCTTTTCCAGTTGCTCACAGCTTCTATCTTACTGGGGTCTACCATGATACCATCCCGTGAGATGATGTGACCCAGGAAGGACACCTGATCTAACCAAAATTCACATTTCGTGAACTTGGCGTACAACTGGTTCTGCTGGAGGGTCTGCAGTACTATTCTCAGGTGCTCTGCGTGTTCTTCCTGAGTTCCTGAATAGATAAGAATGTCATCGATGAATACGATAATGAACTTGTCTAAGTATTCTCTGAATACCCTGTTCATGAGGTCCATGAAAGTAGCTGGAGCATTCGTCACGCCAAAGGGCATGACTATGAACTCGTAATGTCTGTATCTGGTCCTGAATGCTATCTTGGGTATATCCCCTTCCTTAACTTTCACTTGATGATATCCTGATCTGAGGTCTATCTTAGAGAACACTGTTGCTCCCTTTAGTTGATCGAACAGGTCATCAATTCTGGGAAGAGGATACATATTCTTGATCGTGACTTGATTCAGTGCCCGGTAATCTATACACAGGCGTATGCTCCCGTCCTTCTTCTTCACGAACAATACAGGCGCTCCCCATGGTGAGTGACTAGGGCGTATGAAGCCTTTGTCAAGTAGCTCCTATAATTGCTCATGAAGTTCCTTCAGTTCTGCTGGAGCCATGCGGTAAGGTGCTTTGGAAATAGGATTTGTACCGGGAATGAGCTCTATCTCAAATTCGATCTCCCTATCTGGTGCTAAGCCTGGTAACTCTTCAGGGAAGACTGCTGGGTAGTCACATACGACTTGGACCCCTGCTAGCTGTTGGTCCTGGTCTTGACTGGTACTACATCCTGAATCCATCAATCTCTATGCCTTCATAGCTGAGAGAAACTTCTTGGCCTTTCTCTTGGGTTCTCCGATGAACTCGAACTGTGCTTCTGATTCAGGTTGGAATACGACTTTCTACTTACGGCACTCGATGGAGGCACCGTATCTGATCAAGAAGTCCATTCCGAAGATGACATCGTAGTCAGTCATATTTAGCACGATCAGATCACAAAAGAGCTCTCTGTCTGCTATAACGACTGGCACTGCTCTGAGCCAGTGCGTGGATGCCATAATTTCTCGTGAAGGTAATGTCGTCAAAAACTGGCTACTGAGTACCTCTGGGGGTTTCGCTAATTTCTCGGCAAATGCCCTGGATATATAAGAATGGGTTGCCCCAGTATCGAATAAGACAGTTGTACTTTGCTGTAAAATACTAATCTGACCTGTAACAACTATCGAGGCATTTGTTACGTCCTCTCTGGTGAGTGAGTAGATCCTCGCATTGGTCGTAGCTGGAGGGGCTTCTAATCTGCCCTGGCTGATGTGTGGACCATCTAGAGCGGCCTGCATCTGATGCAACTGTGCTGGCCTGGCCTCGTACTGGATCGGCTATGGTGGAGGAAAGCTGGCCTTGTTCGGACACTGTTTGGCCATATGCCCTTCCTGTCCGCATTCAAAGCATCCTCGTGTGCCCTTACGACAAACTCCAGGATGGAATTTCCCACAAGTAGCACACTTTAGATAACTGGGCTGCTTGCCGGCTGGTCCTCCTTTTGGGTAACTCCCTGGTTTGCGCTTGTTGTTGGAGTTCCCTTTCCAGTTAGAGCCATGAGAGTTGTGGCCCTGCTGCTTCTAGGTACCTGAGCCTCCTTGACCCTTAGGTTCTGAGAGGATTTGCTTCTACTGCTTGATACTATTCTTGTAGTGCTCAGTGGTCAAGGCACTGCTGACTAGTTCTTCGGTGGTTTGCGGCCTGTGAATGCTGCCAGCCACGTTCACCGCTATTTCCGGCCTCAGCATCTTGAGCATCAACCGAACTCGCTCCTTTTCTGTGTTGACTAATTCGGGACACAGACAAGCTAGCCTGTTGAATTTCTTCACGGCCTCCTCAACTGAAAGGTTGCCCTGGTGAAACTCAGTGAACTCGTCATAGTGGCGGTTTGTGACCCGCATGTGAAAGAATTCCTCAAAGAACTCCTTCTCGAAGTCGGCCCATGTCATCTGGTTCACTGGGCGCTTCGTTCTAATTCTCTCCCACCACATACGTGCATCTGCTGTTAAGCAAAAGGAGGCGCACTTCACCTTCTCATGTGCTGGCCAGTCCAGAAGCTCCATCGTACTTTCTAGTGTTTTGAACCAGGCTTGAGCATCCCATGGTTCGCTGGTGCTTGAGAAATTCTCTGGCTTGACTCTCTGCCACTGGATCAGATAGGGTTTCTCTCTGTATTCCCGCTGCTGGGGCTATTGGTGCTGTAGGCTGGTGGTGGAACCTCTAAGACTACTGGTGTCGCTACGTTTGGTTTTGGAGTGACTGTGGGAGTATTCTGCTGATTAGCCTTTAAGGTGGCTATCTCCTGTTGCTGTTCAGCTAACTGCTGCTATAACTGAGCCACTAATGCTGTAAGGTCTGGGGGAAGCACTGAACTGCCAGCCTCGTGCTGGGGCTCAGTAGCTGGTGCCCTTCTGACTGGGCGTCCTCGTGCCATTTTTAAAGACAGAGAGGACATACATAACTAACACAATCATAATGGAGTAACTACTCTTATCATGTTAAATACTATCATACACAAGCATGCTTTAGTTATATGTAAACATGAAAACAAGAAATATAAGTACAATGAGAGACAATCTTACTTGGAAGCTGCAGATTCAATGCTGATATGTGTGTAGGAAGTATTAGGAACTGCTTTGATACCACTCTGTAACGACCCGCCTTCTACTGACTAGGCTGTGAGGCCGATCGTCACATTATGCTTTGCTAACTATTCCAAGGCCATTACTAAATCTAGATGCGGAAGCTGTACTAATTAAAATTTTGCTAAACTATTATCATTTCTTTATTCTATATGTGCTAGAGGGTGTAATCTAATCTATTCATAATATATTTTACATCCCTCATGGTCAAGGAGCTGGACTAAAGGCTTCCCGGCAGATTTCATGCCTTCCAATCGATCCACAGATCGATTGGAGTAGTTGAATCGATCCAGTGATCGATTCAGCCGGCTACTGTATGTGGGACTTGGGTCGAATCGATCCAGCACGCTACTGTGCTTGGGCAATAATTTGGATCGATCGGCTGATCGATCCAGGCTGGTCAATCGATCCAGTGATCGATCCCAGAGCTCTCTGTTCGCGACAGAAATTACTGGATCGATCGGCTGATCGATCCAGAAGCCTACTATTCGCGGAACAGATTGCCCAATCGATCAGCTGATCGATTGGGAACCCCCAATCGATCCACCGATCGATTGAGGTTCCTGATTTTGCAGCTAAGCTCTGATTTCAGCACTGTTTCGTGCCTCAGTCACATTATAAGTTCTAAAATGACTAGGAGACACTCTAACAATAACAACTAACATTCTAACATCATAAAAGGAGTATTCTAAGCATTATAGAGTGCATGGTTAACTAATTTATAGCAGTTAACATACTAAGTGCAAAAGGCTAAAACACTAAAAAGTTCTAATGTTTAAACAAAGCTTGCTAAAGTTCCCTAAGATCTCTTTTCCAAGTTCCTGCCCACACACATCCTCGTAGCATTGCCCTCCAGCCTCCGCTAGTCCATATTTCCTTTACCTTTATCTGCAGTATAAGGAAAAAAAAAGTATCTATAAGCTTTCGCTTAGTAAGAAATCATCTAACTCACTAAAACATGCATACGATGAGTTCATGCTTTGAAAGATGCTGATTGAAAACATGATGGAGAATGCTAGGCATGGCACGCTATCATACAAAACATGGAAACCAAGAGCTAATCATGGCAGTAACTGCAGTATCAACAAGAAAGGACTAAACTGAAACATAACTGAATTAAACTAAAGCTGAACTAGAACTGATTTCAAAACATAATCTCATGACTGATTGTGAGTTTGGAAAGCTATTATCATAATAGATCAAAATATATAATCATGCTGCTAATGGGCCCGGCATCTGTAGATGTTATGCGCGCATCCTTAACTAGACCCGGGGTTGCAAATCCCGAATTTAGTAAGGTTTACTAGGTTATCTAAACCTAGGGACCGACTATGGGAGCCCAGCCCAATGGATATCTAATCCTGTACAGTGCCCCTACTGAAAGTAAAATACTGGATCATAGCTAATTAATTTATCTTGCTTTTACTAGGTTATCTGAACCTAGAGGCGACCGTGGGTGCCCACCCATTGGACCGTAGTCCCATATATGCTGTAGCAAGACTAACTAAGCTATTTTAAATGCTTCTATTGCATTACTGAGCTATTAAACATGCCTATCGTAGCATTTTACTGAGCTAAGCATTTTGTCGAACACTCAGTGTGCTCCAACTCTCCCCCCTATTAGGGAGACCACTTCTAGGCGCCCGACAACGTCTAAAATCTCCAACTGAAAGGAGAAAACGTGTCCGGCCCATCTAGCGGTGCTCAACTAGATCCCTAAATCTGCGAGGAGGGTTAAATACACCCTATGCGTCAAAAAATCTACGTATAGCCAATTTAAAAGCATTCTAACGTACGAAAAGCTACTTATACTGCAGGTGAGGGGTTTCTTACCTCCTGTTAGGATTTTCTTACGATTCTAATCGCTAGATTTCCGGAGGAGACGATCCTTTCGACGATCTTCTCGCGTCTACACATTCCTCTCGCGGAGGGGAGCGTCCTCGTGTCGAAGTCGTCGCCGGAAAGTACCCTTGGGCTGAACCTTAGCCTTCCTTGTGGTTGGCGCCGAGAGAGGAGAGGAGAAGGGGAGTCGGCGGTGAGGGTTTGAGGAGAGGAAACGTTACGATAAAAAATAACCCTTCACTTAATAATTTCCTATTTATATTAAGTGGTAATTTCGGCCCAACTTGAATATAAATTTAATTGTTTCCCTTTCCTTTCTGCACGGCCCTGCTAGGTTCACTTGGTTTCTAAGGTTCACCATAAGTCATAGGACCCATAGGTCTCGAGTTCAATTCCCGCTTAAGCTACTTTCGTTTTCTATTTATTTTTGCTACTTCCGCTACTCTAAAAATTCCATAAAAATATTCTAAAATTCCAGAAAAATCATAGAATATTTCTAAAATAGTTTTGAGAATTTCCGGGCGTTACAGAGGATGCTGAGAAACCTCTGTATACTGGGTGTACTAAATTTACAAAGTTATCTGCAATTGTGCAATTATATAACTTGAAAGCGAAATACAACTGGAGTGATAATAGTTTTACTGAACTACTTGTCTTGTCTGGAGAAATGCTTCCCGTTGACAATGAATTGCCTTTATCTTTATATGATGTAAAGAAAAGCTTATGTACAATGGGGATGACTTATAAGAAAATACATGCTTGCCCTAATGATTGTGTCTTATACTGGAAGGAGTATGAGGATTTTACCGATTGTCCTACTTGTGGGTTGTCAAGGTGGAAGTTGGCCAAGAATTCTAGGATAATTGAAGGAGTCCCTGCAAAGATTTTATGGTACTTTCCTCCTATTCCTAGATTTCAAAGAATGTTTCAGAGCAAGGAAATAGCTAAGGAGTTAACTTGGCATGCTAATAAAAGAGTATGTGATGCCTATATACGACATCCAGCTGATGCACCTTGTTGGAGACTTGTGGATCATAATTGGCCAGATTTTACGGGTTATAATTCATCTATCACTTTGTAGAAAAAAAAGTGAACTACAAAGTCAAAGAAGCAAAGCAAACTTATACCCTCACCATCTTTCTCAAAAAGGATATGTGGGTTTGCCTGAAGAAATAGTAAGTATTTAGTAAACATTAAATTCCTACTTATGGTTGTTGAAGTTGGTGTTGAGTATGTTAACTTCATGTGATTTTTTTCTTACAGTCCAGTGTTTTATGTGATGATGATGAGATAAACAGAGTCATCCTCTGGAAGAGAGGGTGGCTCAACAAAGCAGGGGAATTTGTTGGCGATGAGTTGAAGCAAACAATGAATAAGATTGTAAGCAAAAGTATAGATAAATTGCTTGTTTGTACATATATGATATATGTATATATTTAAAGTTATTGTATTTAGATGCATGATAGGATGATTATATTGTCCAAAAGAAGGATGGTAAGCTATCCTTTACCAAACCATTTGAAGATATTCTCACGAAGGCCTTGAATTCTAACGAACATGGTGGATATGTGAGAGGCATAGGAGCAAATGTCACTCCATCATCCTTCTTCAAGGTTGCTAGAGGGAAGGTGCAAATTGATAAGGATGCCTATGATAGGCAATAGAAAGAGTTTAAGGAGGAAAAAGCTATGCTTTCTGAGCAAGGTGAAAGAATAGAAAAATTGGAAGTAATGGTGTTTAAACTATCTGGTCAAGAATTTGAGAGTGAGGAGAAGGGTAGCTGCTCAGTCAAACCGCAATGCCTCCTCGATATAAAACCTAAAGTTGAACTTCAAAGGTGCCTCTCAAATGAAGGCCTAGATGAACATGATGATAATGATGTGAAATTTATTGAGAAGGATTCGGCTTTACAGGTTAAATATATATTTCACGTTGATATTATTATCCCATTGTTAGTATCTAATGAGGCTTGTAAAGCACTATATGTTGATGATTCATGAATTGTTTGTCTTATAGGGAAAAGCAGTGATGTTGTTATTGCAGCCTAACGATAAGACTGTTGCATATGGGACCATTGTCTCTATTAATGGACCTGGCAACTTTATTGATGATATTCCATTACCCGTGAATTGCATGAGCATCGCCATTGATAAATAAATTGATCAATCAGCACCATTGCCTGTTGCAATCCCAGCTGCATGTCAGAGTATTGGGGATGCTGCAGGTGGCCATGTGGCTTGGCCTGTACACTTGATCAGCATGCGGTATGAGGTAAATCTGCTAAAGTGTTGTCTAAATTTTGTGTACATTTAAATTATGTCACATATCTAATATATATGGTTGCATCTACATATGTAGAAGACTAGGAAGAAAAAAGTTGACAATAGAAAAGAGAAGTCTAAGTTACAATCGTCCAATGTGCCAAGACCCTTACACATCTTATATAGTTATTTTCAGCATCTTGATGAATAGAGAATGTGATTTTGGAATTAGTTCCTGATGTATTTGGCATGGAGCGCACAATCCATGTTAACTGCGATGACATAATTCCCTTTTGTGAATTGAAGCCAATCATAGACACTTTCATAGTTGTGTATATGTGGTAAGCTTTCGATCAAATTGGACTTTATTTATGTGTTTCATTAATTTATATTTCATCATTTTTTGGGGAAAATTTCCAATTGTAGCCATCTATATAGAAAGATGCAGGAAAAGATGTAGCTGTAGGATTTCAAATTGGTGGATCTAGTGCCTGTGGAGTATGTACCATCAAGAAATCAGAATAAAAATTTCATCCAAGTACAGTTGAATAAAAGGGCTTCTTACTTAAGCAGTAGGCTAATTGGTACCTCAACTAGTCAATTGGTCGTTGTGCCATGCAATATTAAGTGAGTAAGAATAACATAATATATCACTCTCACTTGCATATTTTGAGAACTTGCAGGATGCATATATACACTAATTATATTTTTTTATGTAGTTTTCATTGGATTTTGACTATCATCAATGTTAAGAAGGAGATTAAGTTTTTGTTGGATCCTCTTGGTCGCCGCATTCGTGATCAAGATTGGAAATATGTTGTCAACATGTAAGTTTTTTGGCTTCTTTTCTTACCTTTGTTGAAACATGGATGTATTTTGATGTGGCAATACAATTCCCATGGGTTATATGCATGAAGAGCCTTGAAAATGTATAATGTGGAGGCGGGAAGGAAAGGGAAAAACAACCAACATGGGTAGTTGACAAGGTATGTCCTTTTGATTAGCAATTGTTTCACTATCCTCGAAGGAGTTATTCCAATATTTCTTTTCTAACATAGGCTCCTCAACAACCAGATGTAGAGCAATGTGGTTTTATATCATGCGATATATGAAAGATATAATTGAAAATTTTGGAGTTGACCACAAGGATTCACTTCCAGCAATGGTAATAATACAATATCTTCCATTTTGCATATAAGCCCTAAAGAAAATTTGTTGCATTTTCCAACACTGCTTCAATATCATAATTGGTTTGATATAAAACAAACTCATATTAGATTTGATTGATTATGAACTTATCTTAGCTTTTCCCTCATTATATCAGATCTTGCTATTGCTATGCTTTTCGCTTGGTGCTTGATGTGTTTCTATGCAGTCTTTGAACTTCTCTTATGTGAGATGAACAAGTAGATAGATCCCTTTTAGATATTCGTTGCTCCAGTTGTTGTGCTTGGGGTTTATGATCTGATCTTTCATTTGATTTCCTCTAGTTCTACAGAGTTTCTATCTGGTTGAAAGAACAGTCTTGAATTTGTCAAGTTTGTTCTTAGAAATGATTTCATAAGCCTAGCTCGAAGAGGATAAAGTTTGAAATTCGTGTTGACTAGTTTGCATTTTATCTATTTTCCCCTTGAAATAAAAACTTGTTTTGATGTTATTGTATCATTGGAAATCATATAAATGAATTGATGTTACTCATCTTTATTGCTGCTGAGGAATTTATTTACTTTCCATGTACTCTTAGTGATAAAAGTGAATTTAATATTTACAAACTAAAAGTGAATTTATTTACTTTCCATGTACTCTTAGTGATAAACAGTTATGTCATTTGGGTTGACTACTAATGAATTGAATTTGAAAGATTAAAATTATTGTTTATATAGTTGGATTCTTTTAAATTTTTAATCAAGATGATTTAGCCCCTGTCAGTGATTTGTCATAGCCAATGTGATTTAGGCATCATAGTTAATTATATTGGAATACAACTAAGTTTATACTCGAACAAAATACATATAGCCCCTTTAGCTGATGACCAAAACTATAAATCTTGTAAGAATATCCATATTAGCAATAATTCAAGTGAAAAAGGCTTACAGTTCAGTATTCAACTTGTGAAGAACTGATATTTAATATTAAGGTTATAAATTGCACATATTTCAACAAATAACCTTTTTTATAGTGTTTTAGATATTCAGACTCGGTGAAATTTGTTTTTATATGTATCTTTCTTCTTGTACATACTGTAAGTCATAGATAAGTACTGATTAATTAAATTTTAACTATGAGAAAACTTCATTGCAATAATTTCTGGTTTGGATTATATTAAGTTCTCAGAAATGATAGATCTATCACTATATGATGTGGTTGAGATAATTGATGAACATTTCTCTTTTTAAGCATTCCAATTAGTCATCTTGTTACCTGGTGCTCTTACTGCTTTTTCAACTATGATTTTTGGTCTTGGTTTACTAATATATTATTTATGTGTTTTTACAGTTTACAAATCTCAAGTACTCCAGAGTTAAAATTGATGAAGTGCGGTTCGAGTGGGTTGAATGCATGCTAGATTACATTTGAGTAGGAAAGGTATTTGATTTTTGAAAACATTGGATGATGCATGCATTTGCATAGAATGTAAATTGCGAATACTACCTTGATGTGTACAATATCTATTATCTTTTGATGTTGTAAAAAGAATATTTGTGTCTTTTATGGATACTGACTTGATGTATACAATATCTATTACCTTTTGATGTTGTAAGAAGAATATTTGTGTAATTTGTGGATACGGACTTGATGTGTACAATATCTATTATCTTTTTATGTTGTAAGAATAATATTTATGTGTTGGTTACATGGATATTGACTTGGTGTGTTTAGATACACCGATATATAATAATATTAAATAAATTTTATACTATTAAAATGTTGTATAATATCAGGTTTTCACTGTTTCGGAAATCAAATCGGTGTCGTTAAACAATACTGATATTACATCGGGTTTCCACCACTGCCAAAATCGGTGTCATTAACTGATATTACATCAGTTTTACATCGTTGATGGAATTGGTATTGTTAATATTACATCGGTCGTAAACCGCTGCTAAAGTTGGTGTTATTAACATATATTACATCGGTTTTACATCGTTGCTAAAACGGTGTCGTTAAGTGATACTATACTAATTCATAACCGATTCAAAAATCAGTGACGTTAAGTGATACTACACCGGTTATAACTCAATGTCTAAAATGACAGACCTTTGATAATACCTTCATAGACATTGGTCAATTTTGTAATAGATAGAGATGAGAAACCGCTGACTATGGTCATTTTTCTTGTAGTGGAATCATATGGATTTTGAGTTCCTACACACATGGCATATCATTCTAAATAGTGCATAACGTGCATATCATTCCATAAACCTCCTTATCATATACCAAAGTATTAAACCGAAACCACATCTGCATACCCTCTATAACCCACACATGCATATAATTTCTATTGAGCACCATTAACATAATAAAGTATTGAAACCGAGCCACACATGCATACCCCTTTATAACCCACACATGTATATAATTTCCAGTGAGCATCATTAACGTACTAGAGTATTGCAACCGAGCCACACATGCATATCCCTTTATAACCCACACATGCATATAATATCCATTAAGCATCATTAACATACTAAAGTATTGAAAACCGAACCACACATGCATACCCTTTTACCATAGATCACCAAAGACGTAATTGTGTTTTGCATGCCAAAACTTGAACCATGGAGAGAAGAATTAGATTTTCATGGAAGAAACTAGCAAAAAGGGAGAAGGCAAGCTAGCAGGGGCAACTTTTCATCAACGATTGCAAACCATACCTCCATAGGATATATGCACTAATTAATATAAGGTATACATATAATTTAATTAATGCATCAAGAGTGCTAGGATCCTAATTCCACAAAATTATAAAACTAACTAGAGCATTAGACAAGGTTAGAAACATGTCTTAAATACTTAGCTATTACTCCTTATCTTTCCTTGAAACTCTAGTACCGGTGGAGAAACAAAGGGTGGAGGAAATCTTCTTAGGGCCGGCGGGAGTTCTAGGTGAGGATTTTTATATAAAATGGAGGTGTTAATTTTGTCTAAATTCTATCAACTATACCGTATAAATCTTATTATATGTATATCAAGCCGTCAATTTGATATTGGATAAAATTTTCTATATATATCCATATCTATATCATATATACATAGTAATATTTAATTCACATACATACATTTCTTATATAATTTATACTACATATTACATATACATATTTATAAAATATATTTATGATACTATAGTTTACACGTTTCCAACTATATAATTCCTATTATGTATTTTATATCATATAAAATATTTTATTTTCATATTAATTAGATATCCATCTATCATACATACGTAGTAGTAATATTTAATTCACATATTAAACATATATATATATATATATATATATACATGATAATATTTTTAATTCATATTAGAGTTTATTAATACTAAGTCATTAATTTGAAATTGAATCAAATTATATATTTCTATATATATATCATATATACATAATAATTAGCATATTATAGTTCTCTAAAAAAATACACATCCATTACATTTACTTTATATATAATATATCATATTAGTCATTAATTTAATATTGAATCAAATCTCTTATATCTATATATATATCATATACATAATTTCACGTTGAAGACATATTCATATCTTCAATTAAAATCTCCGATAGATATATATATATAATTCTCATATTAAATATTTTAGTTATTCTCTACATGTTTCTTATATACATATTATATTACATACTACATTAAATGTTTATAATTCCTATATCATAATTTCTTATACACCCATTTTATATCATATACTTTATATTATACATAATATTTTATTTTTACCATATATATATATATATATATATACCTATTATATATAATTGATTAATCCATAATTATACGTTAACTTAATTAATTCAAATCTATCAATATTTAAGAAATTCTTAATTCAATTGAACGAACTGCCTTAATTAACCATTGATTTGCGGATATTATAGGTTGTGGCATCATTGGCAAATTAATTGTTTTATTGATTTCCAAGATATAATATAATTATTTTTAATTATAAATCATTCTTAAAATGGATATGGTAATATCTCGATCAACTCCTTACACAACTTGGATACACTTAGTCTGACATCCCTAATATACTATCACCTCACCACATATTTATAACACCCATAGGATCCCTAGTCATTTTATGTGAATTGTGTTGGGTTTTTCGGGCCGCGAAAACCGCTTTTCGCGTTGCGAAAACCGCTTTTCGCTTTGCGGAAACCCCAAATCACCGAAAGCCGTAGATCCGTGCAAGGAAAAACCGAACGAAAAATACGAGTACGAGTTTCAAAATTTTAGATCTACTCCTAGATCTATGTGTTAAGAAATATACCTTGAAGCGTGCCCTTTCGCATTCCCGCTCGTCCAAGAAATTGCCGGATCTCTAGACCGTCAAGTGTCGGTCCTCTAGAAGTATCCACACGGACATGTAGGTGGAGAAAATCTCACACAAAGGTGTGCTAGCACCTTGGTGAGATTCGGCCAAGCAAGGAGGAGAGGGAGAGGGAGAGCTTGAGGAAGAAGGAAGAATAATGCACACTAGAATGAATGAAAATGAAAATCAAATCATCCCATTCAAAATTGTGGCCGGCCACTATCATGTGTAACTCCCCATTAAATGCAATTAATGTGAAGTTATTAAGAAAATGACTTTGTAACTTCCATGAGGTGGCACCCATGATGATGTGGACCATTACCATTGGTCCACATCTTGCCACTTCACAATGATGTGGCAAATGAGTAACCTCCACTCATTTAATGTGACCAACTCACATTAAATGCAATGGAGGCTTGTAACCTCCATGAGGTGGCAAAGCAAGATGATGTGGAGCAACACTATTGGTCCACATCTTGCCACCTCACTCATGATGTGGCAAAGAGTCAAGTCAAACTTGACTCTTCCTCTTCCTCTCTACTCAAGTCAAACTTGACTCAATTTCTACCATGGTTGATCTAATCTAACCATTCGATTCGAGTCAACTTAATATAATGAATCTAATTCATTAAATTAAATTGATTCAATGAGTCAAAATCTAAATTAGACTCATTGAACACATGAATCAACTTGAGTCGAACTCAAGTTAGCCTAATTAGGTTTACTCTTAATCCAATTTGATTCATCAAATGAATCTAATCCTCTTGGTTCATCATATGAACCTAATCTCCATCTAATTGTCCTAAGTGTGTGACCCTATAGGTTCTTGTAACGTTGGCAATGCCATAAACCCATTTAGGAGCATAAGTAATGAGCGGTATCTAGCAACACATCATTACTACCCAAGTTACAAGAAATGTCGAGATCCAACATCACCTTGTGACTACTAATTGTGACTCCTCACAATATATGACAAGTGTCCTTCTATCCTAGACATCTAGATTGATCAATGTGAGGCATAGACCGTGTCATCCTCTAAACAATCTAAATCTTGAACTCCAAGTAGACTCACTCGATCAAATGAGCTCAACATCTAATGTTGACTCATTTGGGCATGACCATGCACTTAGTGGTCTCACTCTATCAAGAATACCGATGTCGCTCCCGTCATATGGGAGGGATAGATCCCATCTACATCACTCACATCCCTCTGCATAATTCGTTATATACCCAGTAATCGCCTTTATAGTCCACCCAGTTACGGGTGACGTTTGACGAAACTAAAGTACATAACTCCTTATGTAGGGATCCATGGTGACTTCAGGTCTAAGGACTAATAGTCATACTAATAGTCACATGAGAAAGTATATGACACTCATATAACGATCCATGATACTTTCTCATGGCGGGTCATTCAGTATACATTCTCCAATGTATACCCATGTATTAGCTTGAAATCTCTATATCCATGACTTGTGAGATCAAGTCATCGAGCTGACATACATGCTAATCTTATTGCATTAACATTGTCCCTGAATGTTAATTCTCAACTAGGAATGATTTAGAGTAGTGTTGCAACATCCCGTAACCAACCCTCAAATTTTTTTTTTTTTTATATATATATAGTGCATCACCCACCCAACACAAACCAAGCGTATACTTATGACACGATACCAAATCAAACATTCTGTTTTATCGAAAATAAAAATCAACATCTCTCACAAGGTATGACAAATAAAATTCCGTTCAAAAACCCTTGACCTCTCCGAAGCAAAGACCCTTCCCGTGAAGCACCTAAACTCAGCACTCCTAATATCCGGACAACGCCATGCGTCCATCTCGCCTCCTCGCCTACTCCGTCCGTAGGCCCTCCGCCGTGTCCGGAGACACGTCCTCACCTGTAATGTAGGCATCATGAGTCTACAACCCAGCAAGTATAATCTCATGTGATGGAACATGATATCTAAAAAGTAGTAGAGATAGGAGTTAAACGATAAAAACATATTTAAAAGGGTTGCATAATAGAGAAGGAAGATGCGGTAAATAAAGTTCCTACACAGCTAAATAAGATGAATATGTCACATATCCGGTAACCACAATTAGAGCCAGTCAATCCAGTCCCATGATCCTAGAGGTACCTCCTAGAGAACATGCAGTCATATAGCCGAAGCTAACATAAATTCCAGTATCAGTCAAATTTAGATGGGCCCTCCCCGGAGCTCATCCCGGGTCACCCATCCCGTACTGCTACCCCATATGCACATATTCAACCATTTAGCCACATACAACTTAATCTACCCATATATATCAGAGACATAACATTAACTCCATCAAATTCTGTAACAGATCCGTTTACCATATTTATCCGTAACCACAACATATTTGTAACATAAATCCAATTTCATTAATCTTCAATAAACATGTCAATTTATCATATTCAATCTAAATATAACAAAATAAAAAGGTAAGCAGGTATATAAAGTCCATATAAAATGAGGAAATTGATATATTGCAATAATAGACAATTAACAACTAAACTTACAGTACGAGTCTAAATATTTAAGGAAAGGAAAGTCAATACTCATAGAAATTATCAATTACCCGTAATCAATTCAAGTTTATCCACTAAGTGAAACTTGCAGAAATAACAATTCATTTATAAAAGTTCGCATCAAACCGTAACCACACCAAGAAATCCAAACAATAATAAATCTACAAGAAAGAAAAGAAACTTGTTATTAATGCTGTTAAATCCCATAATCAACACCAGAACACCTCCTCAAATAGGCCAACGAAGATCTTCCTACAACTTTATAAAAAAAACATGAACCAGTAGTAGTGCAGATCTTCTAAAAATAAAAATCACTGTATCGAAACCTGTACACCATATCATGCAGCAGAGGAATTATATCGTATGAAATTCGCAAAGGTTTCAAAACAAAAATACCCACGGAGTCACAATTTCAACTCTAAATTCTCATAAAAATTCCTCAAACCAAATCCAGAAACGCTCAAAGAACCAAAAATCATAACAGGCAGCTCTATCTAACATTTAGACAAACAGGTAACGCACAACCCATTGAACTTGTTCATCACGGAAACACAACTCAAACTTGGTTCCCAGCACATTAGACACCGGCCCAAAACCTCCAGGAGAACATGCGGTGAAATTCGAACTCCATCAAAGCTAGAATCACTGTAAAAATTCGTAAACATGTACGAACCAGACAACACTTCCGGCAGAAACCTCGAACAAAACCCAACACTACAAAGGCGAAGCAAATCCAAAGCATCTACGAGGAAAAACCGATCGAATGCATCCACAAGAAGAAAAACAGTCGAAATCATACACAAGAGGTGCCAATCGGAGCATCTCCAAAGGAAAACCCATCAGAACATCTACAAGAAAAATAATCAGTCGAAATCCCTTCCAACCCTCGCCTCTTTTAGGTTTCCACCCACTATACCTCTCAGATCTCTAGTTATCACAGTAGATACACTTGCCTGCCCTTTCGCGCTCCTCCGATGAATCCCTCACCCGTCGCAACTGAGTCGCCGCTGGTCTGGATGAAAGACCTCCCCGCCCGCTCGCCGATCCCTGCAAGCTCGACGAGATGGTGTGACTCCAGATCGCGACCCACAGCTCGGTGATGAGTGTGATCGGAACCCGCAGAGACGAACCGGGAGGTTGAAATGAGAAGTTTCGGTGATGCACAGTGATAACGATGAGGGATTATTGCAGCGAACCTTACCCTAGGTATTTACCCCTTTATACCTAGGTTGAAATGCTCCCTTGACTATTAATCCTAATCTAAGGTGATTACAATTAATAACTCTCCTCTTAAATTGAGGATTGTATATTTTCTCTATATTAGTTTAATTCTAACCCCCCCTTAGACTATACCAGTCCTGTCCATTTAACATTTTTTTAAAAAAATCTCTTTTTTTTTTTTTTTTTTTTTTTCATTTGCGAGTGCCTAATTAGGTATTATTATGATCTATAGTAAATTTCTTAACCAACGCTTAGGGAGACCTTACAATTTTCCCTCCCTTATAAAAAATTTCGTCCCCGAAATTTAACTTACCAAATAATTCTGGGTAGCGATTACGCATATCTGGTTCGGTTTCCCAGGTGGCCTCCTCCATCGTTTGATTTCCCCATAAAACCTTCACCATCTTGATCTCCTTGTTCCTTAGATTCCGGACTTGCCGATCCAAGATTTGTTTTGGTCGTTCTTCGTAGGATAGATCTGGCGTCCACTGCACTGTCTCATGCCTAATTATATGAGAAGGGTTAGAGAGGTACCTTCTAAGCATGGATACATGGAACACATTATGAACCCCCGACAGGTTAGGTGGTAGGGCAAGTCGGTATGCTCGGGTCCCAACCCGATCCAATACCTCAAATGGTCCAATATATCTCGGACTGAGTTTCCCCTTCTTCCCAAACCTCAGCACCCCCTTCAGTGGAGACACCCTGAGAAATACATGGTCCCCCACCGCAAATTCCAAGTCTCTTCTTCTCAGATCAGCATAACTCTTTTGACGGCTTTGTGCTGCCTGCATTCTGTCTCGAATCTTGACCACCAAATCCACAGTATGGTTTACTATATCCGGACCCAGCACTACCCTCTCGCCGACCTCGTCCCAATGCAAGGGTGTTTGGCACTTCCTTCCATATAAGGCTTCATACGGAGCCATTCTGATCGTGGCCTGATAACTATTATTGTAGGTAAATTCTATTAAAGGTAGTTTTGCCTCCCAGTTCCCTTTAAAGTCCATCATACATGCCCGCAACAGATCCTCCAAAATTTGGATCACCCGTTCAGACTGGCCATCTGTCTGGGGATGAAAAGCGGTGCTAAAAGTGAGTCTTGTACCCAATCCTCGATGCAAGCTTTCCCAGAATCCAGAGGTAAACTTTGGGTCTCTGTCTGACACAATCTGAACGGGGACCCCATGTAGTCGTACTATCTCCCTTATATATAGTTCTGCATACTGTGTCATTGTGAAGGTGGTTTTTACTGGTAAAA
Source organism: Zingiber officinale (assembly GCF_018446385.1). Classification (NCBI taxonomy): domain Eukaryota; kingdom Viridiplantae; phylum Streptophyta; class Magnoliopsida; order Zingiberales; family Zingiberaceae; genus Zingiber; species Zingiber officinale. The sequence continues at coordinate 30,031,949 of NC_055986.1, read as the reverse complement.
AGTGAGCCGACTTGGTCAATCAATCCACAATCACCCACACAGCGTTTTGATCCTCTAGGAGTGGTGCGTAACCCCACCACAAAATCCATGGCAACCTCTTCCCATTTCCAGACAGGGATCGGGAGTGGCTCCAACAATCCTGTCGGTCTCTGATGCTCGGTCTTTACTTGTTGACAGGTGAGACATTCGTGCACTACATTGACTATGTCTTTTTTCATACCCGGCCACCAATACAGTAATTGCATGTCCTTGTACATTTTTGTGCTTCCAGGATGGGTGGAGTATGGAGTATTGTGCGCTTCTTTCATGAGATCCTCTCGGAGTGTCCCTGTTCCAAGCACCCAAATGCGGCCCTTGTAACGCACCACTCCACCCATTGTTGTGTAAACGGCCTGCCCCTTTTCCTCGTCCCTCCGTTTCCATTCCGCTAACTGTTGATCCATCATCTGTCCTTCCCGAATTTGATCCAGTAAGTTTGATTTTATGGTCATTGCTGACAATTTAAGGTGCTCCTCCGGCACTACCACTTCTAGACTCAACCGTTGAAATTCTGATATCAATTGCTGCTTGGTGGTTAGTTGCGTTAACATTGCAGATTTGCGACTCAGTGCGTCTGCCACAACATTAGCCTTGCCCGGATGATAGCTGATACTACAGTCATAATCCTTCACCAGCTCCAGCCACCGCCTTTGTCTCATATTCAGTTCCTTCTGTGTGAAGAAATATTTCAAACTCTGATGGTCTGTAAAAATTTCACAGCGTTCTCCATAAAGGTAATGTCTCCAAATCTTTAATGCAAATATAACTGCCGCTAGCTCTAGATCATGGGTGGGATAGTTTCGCTCGTGCACCTTCAACTGACGTGAGGCATACGCAATGACCTTCCCATTCTGCATCAATACAGCTCCTAGTCCGGTTTTGGATGCGTCAGTGTACACCACAAACCGTCCAGAACCGTCTGGTAACGCAAGCACTGGTGCTGTCGTCAATCTTTTTTTCAACTCCTCAAAGCTTTTCTTGCACTGATCTGTCCATTCATATCTTACCCCCTTCTTAGTCAGCGAGGTCAGTGGCAAAGCAATACGAGAGAAGTTCTGGATGAACCTCCGATAGTAACCTGCCAAACCCAAGAAACTCCGTATCTCGGAAGCAGTCTTTGGCGTATCCCAATTCTGGATTGCTTCAACCTTGGCAGGATCCACTTCTATTCCGTCCCCTGAGACGATGTGCCCTAGAAATGGAATCTGATTCAGCCAAAAGTCACACTTGCTAAATTTGGCATACAACCGATGATCCTTCAATGTCTGCAGCACCGTGATCAAATGCAAGCGATGTTCTTGGTAATCTCGAGAGTAAATTAATATATCGTCAATGAAGACGATAACAAACTGGTCCAAGTAAGAGTGAAATACCCGATTCATCAAGTCCATAAATGCTGCTGGGGCATTAGTAAGTCCAAATGGCATAACTAGGAACTCATAATGCCCATATCGGGTTCTAAATGTTGTTTTGTGCACATCCTTCTCCTTTACCTTCATCTGGTGATACCCTGATCGCAAGTCGATTTTTGAAAACACTGTTGCTCCTTGTAACTGGTCAAACAGGTCATCGATCCTGGGCAATGGGTATTTGTTTTTGATTGTCACTCGATTCAACTCCCGATAATCAATGCACAGACGCATAGTCCCATCTTTCTTACGTACGAATAACACCGATGCTCCCCATGGTGACACGCTTGGTCGAATGAAACCCTTGTCCAGTAATTCCTGCAACTGTTCCTTCAACTCTTTCATTTCGGTAGGCGCCAATCGGTATGGTGCTTTTGACACCGGCATAGTCCCCGGTACTAGTTCAATTCCGAACTCCACCTCCCGATTCGGAGGGAGTCCTATAACATCCTCTGGAAACACCTCTGGGAAGTCTCGTGCTATATCCACCTCCTCCAAACTTGGTCGCCGTGCCTCCGATTTAACCGAGATGTGGACTAAAAGACCCTTACATCCCTTGCTTAGCATTCTTCGAGCTTTACACATGGAGATCATGTGGGGAGTGGCCAGTTGTGAAGTTGCTTGAAAAATGAGGAGTTTTTCATTTGGTAGCTTCAACTTAACCGTCCGTTGTTTGCAATCTATGACTGCCTCATGCTGAACCAGCCAGTCCATGCCAAGGATCACATCAAATTCTGTCATTTCCAACACGATGAACCTTGCGCCCACCATATGGTTTTGCATCATCATCTGACAGTTCTTTACCATCCTGTTGCTATGCAATTCCTCCCCCGATGGTAATAAAACACTATATCCCGCAACCATTCGTTCAGGTATAATGCACAGTTTTGTGAGATAGGCCTCAGATATAAAGGAATGTGTAGCTCCAGAATCTATTAATGCATGGGCTGGAATATTGGCAACATAAATCATACCTGTGATAATAGCCGTGTCCAGATCCACCTGCTCTTGTGTCATCGCAAATACTCTCCCTTTGGTTGGCTCCCTGAGCAGTGGGCATTCCCTCGCGAAGTTTCCTGACTTCTTACACATAAAGCACGCATCTGTACCTGTTAAGCACTGCCCAGCATGAATCTTCTCGCACTTGGAACAACGAACCTTGTTTTCGACCCTGAAACCAGTGCCTTCAACTGCCTGTGTCTTCTGAATTTGCTGACGCGGCTGTGCTTGCTTAAACGACTGCTTTCCTGAATTCTGACCAGGAATTGTCTTCTTCTTCCCCGGCTCCTGCTGATCCCGTCCTTGATAACTCAGTCTCTTGTTCTGAGCTTCCTTGATCAAGTCATTTCTGTCTCTTTCGGACATCAGTGCCTGGTCAACGGCTTCTCGGAATGTGGTGACCCGACTCACCGACATCAAATCCACCTTACAAGATGGCACGCCAAGAGCATTCTTTAGCTAAATCATAGAAAATAGCGCCCTCTCTCGAACCTCCTGACATACTCCGCCACTGACAAATCTCCCTGGCGAAGCTCCAAGAATTCCCGTGCCAGCCGTGTCCTGTTGTCAACTGTGAAATACTTTCCATAGAATACCTCCTTGAAATCAGTCCAAGTCAAAGTAGCCAGATCTACGGTCAGTCGCGCACCCTTCCACCATAGTCGAGCATCATCCCGGAGCATGAATATCGCACACCTGACTTTGTCCACATCTGTGAGCTGCATGAAGTCAAATATCGTCTCTAGAAACCGAATCCATCCCTCTGCAGCGATCGGGTCCGTGGTGCCTTTAAACTCCGTCGGTCCAAGCTCCCGAAACTGCTTGTAGACCGGTTGCGTGCTAGGTGCTGAACGTCTGGGTGTGCTCCCCTGCTCCCTAGCCTACAGTATTTGTTGAATTTGTTCCCCATGAATACGGTTCTGCTCATGTAGGAGTGCTGTAAGTCCTTCTAGGAATTGGTTGTTCTGACCACCCATCTCTCCGTTATTGTTGTTCCTTCTCCCAGCCATAACCTGTACATTTCCGATTTAATCTCATTTATATCCCATAATTACATATCATTATATCAATCATAGTATGACTAAGTTATCACATTAAATACAAAACATAAATAACGTAGATCTTACAAACTTGTTGACTGAAGTAGTCGAGTTCCTGACGAGATGGCTGACGCATGATGTCCCTTAGGAGTATGGCTCTGATACCAACTGCAACATCCCGTAACCAACCCTCAATTTTTTTTTTTTTATATATATATAGTGCATCACCCACCCAACACAAACCAAGCATATACTTATGACACGATACCAAATCAAACATTCTGTTTTATCGAAAATAAAAATCAACATCTCTCACAAGGTATGACAAATAAAATTCCGTTCAAAAACCCTTGACCTCTCCGAAGCAAAGACCCTTCCCGTGAAGCACCTAAACTCAGCACTCCTAATGTCCGGACAACGCCATGCGTCCATCTCGCCTCCTCGCCTACTCCGTCCGTAGGCCCTCCGCCGTGTCCGGAGACACGTCCTCACCTGTAATGTAGGCATCATGAGTCTACAACCCAGCAAGTATAATCTCATGTGATGGAACATGATATCCAAAAAGTAGTAGAGATAGGAGTTAAACGATAAAAACATATTTAAAAGGGTTGCATAATAGAGAAGGAAGATGCGGTAAATAAAGTTCCTACACAGCTAAATAAGATGAATATGTCACATATCCGGTAACCACAATTAGAGCTAGTCAATCCAGTCCCATGATCCTAGAGGTACCTCCTAGAGAACATGCAGTCATATAGCCGAAGCTAACATAAATTCCAGTATCAGTCAAATTTGGATGGGCCCTCCCCGGAGCTCATCCCGGGTCACCCATCCCGTACTGCTACCCCATATGCACATATTCAACCATTTAGCCACATAAAACTTAATCTACCCATATATATCAGAGACATAACATTAACTCCATCAAATTCTATAACAGATCCGTTTACCATATTTATCCGTAACCACAACATATTTGTAACATAAATCCAATTTCATTAATCTTCAATAAACATGTCAATTTATCATATTCAATCTAAATATAACAAAATAAAAAGGTAAGCAGGTATATAAAGTCCATATAAAATGAGGAAACTGATATATTGCAATAATAGACAATTAACAACTAAACTTACAGTACGAGTCTAAATATTTAAGGAAAGCAAAGTCAATACTCATAGAAATTATCAATTACCCGTAATCAATTCAAGTTTATCCACTAAGTGAAACTTGCAGAAATAACAATTCATTTATAAAAGTACGCATCAAACCGTAACCACACCAAGAAATCCAAACAATAATAAATCAACAAGAAAGAAAAGAAACTTGTTATTAATGCTGTTAAATCCCATAATCAACACCAGAACACCTCCTCAAACAGGCCAACGAAGATCTTCCTACAACTTTATAAAAAAAACATGAACCAGTAGTAGTGCAGATCTTCTAAAAATAAAAATCACTGTATCGAAACCTGTACACCATATCATGCAGCAGAGGAATTATATCATATGAAATTCGCAAAGGTTTCAAAACAAAAATACCCACGGAGTCACAATTTCAACTCTAAATTCTCATAAAAATTCCTCAAACCGAATCCAGAAACGCTGAAAGAACCAAAAATCATAACAGGCAGCTCTATCTAACATTTAGACAAACAGGTAATGCACAACCCATTGAACTTGTTCATCACGGAAACACAACTCAAACTTGGTTCCCAGCACATTAGACACCGGCCCAAAACCTCCAGGAGAACATGCGGTGAAATTCGAACTCCATCAAAGCTAGAATCACTGTAAAAATTCGTAAACATGTACGAACCAGACAACACTTCCGGCAGAAACCTCGAACAAAACCCAACACTACAAAGGCGAAGCAAATCCAAAGCATCTACGAGGAAAAACCGATCGAATGCATCCACAAGAAGAAAAACAGTCGAAATCATACACAAGAGGTGCCAATCGGAGCATCTCCAAAGGAAAACCCATCAGAACATCTACAAGAAAAATAATCAGTCGAAATCCCTTCCAACCCTCGCCTCTTTTAGGTTTCCACCCCCTATACCTCTCAGATCTCAAGTTATCACAGTAGATAGACTTGCCTGCCCTTTCGCGCTCCTCCGATGAAGCCCTCACCCGTCGCAACTGAGTCGCCGCTGGTATGGATGAAAGACCTCCCCGCCCGCTCGCCGATCCCTGCAAGCTCGACGAGATGGTGTGACTCCAGATCGCGACCCACAGCTCGGTGATGAGTCTGATCGGAACCCGTAGAGACGAACCGGGAGGTTGAAAGATGCACAGTGATAACGATGAGGGATTATTGCGGCGAACCTTACCCTAGGTATTTACCCCTTTATACCTAGGTTGAAATGCTCCCTTGACTATTAATCATAATCTAAGGTGATTACAATTAATAACTCTCCTCTTAAATTGAGGATTGTATATTTTCCCTATATTAGTTTAATTCTAACCCCCCCTTAGACTATACCAGTCCAGTCCATTTAACATTTTTTTAAAAAAATCTCTTTTCTTCTTTTTTTTTTTTTTTTATATCATTTGCGAGTGCCTAATTAGGTATTATTATGATCTATAGTAAATTTCTTAACCAACGCTTAGGGAGACCTTACAAGTGTTCCCTATATCATCTCACTATCGATTCAACTAATCGATTGATATAGGTATGAACCTTCTACTCAAGGACGCTATTATACTTAGTCTATTTGACACTAATACAAATAAGTATAATAACCAAACAAATGCCTTTATTAATATACAAGAATATGATACAATGAGTCCACACAATCATCAAATGATTTGCTCTAGGGCTCTAACTAACAAATTGTTGCATGATTACAATAAGCCTTATATGAATATTTCCAAAAATAAAAGAAAAATAGAACCAAAAAGAGGCATGACCAAGGTTTGAACCTTGGACCTTTTAACCTTGGATCTCTTGTTAGATGTATGAATGTCATAACCAGTAGCCCTAGCAGGGGTGTACTGTTAGGAAGGAAAGGGACAAGATAGTTAAAGGTAAGGAAAGTGAAGGCTCTTTTCACTAAGAAGGAAAAGTTTAAGTTTCCTTCTTCTTCTTTCAATGAGAAGTTGGTTTTTGCCTTCTTCCTTCATGTAGAATAAATAGGAAAAAGGGAAAAAGAACTTCATTTTTTTCTTCCCTCTTTCTCCTCCTCCTCCTCCCCACCGAAATCAAGTCCCTCTCCTCACCATTGCCGAAACCAACCAAAGGGATTTTCTTTCTAGGAAAGCTTCACAAGCAAGGTTACTTCTCCTAGTAAATCAAGCGAGAGAAAGTAAGTATCCCCCTCACCTGCAGAACAAGTAGCTCCCATGTTTTCTATGCTTAAAAATGATTTGAAAAAAACCTAGGAAGTTACCTTGTAGGGTTTGGCCATGATAAGTAAATTTAGAAATATGTCATCTATTAGTTTTTGGTTATCTATGGTTGTTAAAGTTTTATTGTTACATGTGTTTTAAAATAAAAAAACTTAGAAGCACACTCTTTTAAATTTCGGCCATGAAAAGATAAAGAGGTTTAGAGAAGGTTAAGATGTAAACTATGCTTGTACATGATTTCTTATGGTTTGTAACTCACTACATGATGTTAGGTTAAGGTTCTTCATGTTTGATGTTGCTTAGATCTTGGAACTTTGCTCTTTAGGGTTCGGCCATGAAAAGATAAAGAGGTTTAGAGAAAGTTAAGATGTAAACTATGCTTGTACATGATTTCTTATGGTTTGTAACTCACAACATGATGTTAGGTTAAGGTTTTTCATGTTTGATGTTGCCTAGATCTTGGAACTTTGCTCTTTAGGGTTCGGCCTGTTGGGTTTTTCGGGCAGCGAAAACCGCTTTTTCACGTCGCGAAAACCCCGAAACACCGCCACCGGATCCATGAGAAAAATAAAATTAAAACAAAATATGAGTACGAGTTTCTAAAGTCTAGATCTACACTAGATAAGAGAGTTACCCTCGATGCGATGCCCTTCGCTATCCCGCTAGTCCAACGGTTTGCCGGATCTCAAGATTGTCAAAGTAGACAACCCTCTAGAAGTATCCACACGAACAAAATTAGGTGGAGGGGATCAAACAAAGGTGTGCTAGCACCTATGGTGTTCGGCCAAGAGAGGAGAGGGAGAGCAAGAAGAGAGAGCTCTAGGAGGAAGAAGATGAGAGTTACTTCACAAAAATGAAAACTCATACACTCCCATAAAGTGGCCGGCCACACTTATGTGGTTTGTAACCTCCATGGGATATCAAGAGTCACAACTCTTGGTAACTCCCATGTGGTGGCATCCCACTTAAGCAACCATGAGGATGTGGAGCATCATGATTGGCCCACTCAATGCCAACTCACCAATGAGGTGGCATAAAGTCAAGTCAAACTTGACTCTTCATCTTCCTATCAAGTCAAGTCAAACTTGACTTAATCTCTCTCATCGTTGATCTAATCCAACCATTTAATTCAAGCCAATTTAATATAATGAATCTAATTCATTTAATTAAATTGATTCAATGAGTCATAATCTAAATTAAACTCATTGAACACATGAATCAACTTGAGTCTAACTTAATTAGCCCAATTAGGATTACTCTTAATCCAATTTGATTCAACACATGAATCTAATCCTCTTTGTTCATCATATGAACCTAATCTCCATCTAATTGTCCTTAGTGTGTGACCCTATAGGTTCTTGTAATGTTGGCAATGCCCCTACACCCATTTACAAGCATAAGTAATGAGCGGTATCTAGCAATACATCACTACTACCCAAGTTACAAGAATGTTGAGATCCAACATTACCTTGTGACTACTAATTGTGACTCCTCACAATATATGACAAGTGTCCTTCTATCATAGACATCTAGATTAATCAATGTGAGGCATAGACTGTGTCATCCTCTGATCAATCTAAATCTTGGACTCCAAGTAGACTCACTAAATCAAATGAGCTTAATATCTCATATTGACTCATTTGGGCATGGCCATGCACTTCATGGTCTCACTCTATCAAGAATATCGATGTCGCTCCCGTCATATAGGAGGGATAGATCCCATCTACATCACTCACATCCCTCTGCATAATTCATTATATATCCAGTAATCACCTTTATAGTCCACCAAGTTACGGGTGACGTTTGACGAAACCAAAGTACATAACCCCTTATGTAGGGATCCATGGTGACTTCAGGTCCAAAGACTAGTAGTCATACTAATAGCTACATGAGAAAGTATATGACACTCATATAACGATCCATGATACTTTCTCATGGCGGGTCATTCAGTATACATTCTCCAATGCATACACATGTGTCAACTTGATATCTCTATATCTATAACTTGTGAGATCAAGTCATCGAGTTGACCTACATGCTAGTCTCGTTGCATTAACATTGTCCCTGAATATTAACACTCGACTAGGAATGATTAAGAGTAGTGTTCCCTATATCATCTCACTATCGGTTCAACTAACCGATTGATATAGGTGAGAACCTTCTACTCAAGGACACTATTATACTTAGTTTATTTGGAACTAATACAAGTGAGTATAATAACCAAAAACAAATGCCTTTATTTATATAAGAATATGATACAACAAGTCCATAATATAATCATCAAATGATTGGCTCTAGGGCTCTAACTAACACGACCATGAAAAGATAAAGAGGTTTAGAGAAAGTTTAAAATGTAAACTATGCTTGCTTATGATCCCTTATGGTTTGTAACTCACTACATGATGTTAGATTAAAATTTTCAGCTTCATGTTGCTTAAAGATCTAGAACCAAGCTCTTAAGGTTTCGGCCAAGAGGGAATAAAGGAATTAGAGGAAGTTTAAGAACCTAATTATGATTGTTTATGAATCCTCATTATATGTCACCCACTATATGATGTTAGTTTAAGATTTTTCATGCTTCATGTTGAAGAAAAGATTGAGAACCATGCTACTTGGGTTCGGCCAAGAAGAAGAAGAAGAAAAAAGAAGATTAGGTTAAAAGCTACCTAGGGTTTCTCAAGGTCTTACATGCTATGTTAAGTATTATGAAAACTTAGGTATTTGATTTCCATGTTTTATGTTGCTTGAAAACCTAGGATTCATATGGTTCAGCCAAGTTAGGTTTTAGGGTTTGTAGGAAGTTCAAAACCCTAACCATGCATGATAATGATTCTATATGATATGGTATGAACTTTTATGTTATGATATGCTTTATGTTATGTACACACATGCCATCATGTTATGATTCCTTATGAAATGCTTTATGTTATGTGCACTTATGATTCCTTATGATATGTTTTAGGTGTTGGAAGCGGAAGACGCAGCTAGCGAGAAGGATGGCACGCGGTGCGTCCGAGGGACGAGATGCTGCGGAAGAGTACCCTGGTGGATGAGAAGGAAGCGTGCGGTGGTTCCGAGGGACGAAAGCCGGAGCGGAAGATTGCTCGGGGAGCAAGAGATGCAGCTAGCGAGAAGGTCAGCACGGGATGCGACCGAGAGACGGAGACTGCGGATAAGTACGCTGGTGGACGAGAAGGAAACACGCAGCGATTCCGAGGGACTAGAAGCCAGAGCGGAAGGCTGCTCGAGAAGACCGGAAGTTGGGTTTGTTGGGTTTTTCGGGCCGCGAAAATCGCTTTTCGCGTTGCGAAAACCCCGAAACCCCCAGCCACGGATCTGTGCGAAGTAAAAACTTTCAAAAGCATACGAGTACGAGTTTACAAAAACCTAGATCTACTCTAGATCTACAAAGAAGAAGAGCTTATACATTCGATGCGTGCCCTTTCGTATCCCGCTCGTCCAAGGAGATGTCGGATCTCAAGTTGTCAAGGTAGACAACTCTCTATGCGTATCCACACGAACAACTCTAAGGAGAGAGAACCTTTGAGTGTGCTAGCACTCCAAGAAGGTCTCGGCAATGGAGAGGAGAGGGAGAGAAGAATTGGAGCAAGGAAGAAGATGAGAGTTACACTTGCAAAATGAAACTTATTTCTTCCAATAAAGTGGCCGGTCACTTATGTGGTTTGTAACCTCCATGGGTCTACCAAGAGTCACAACTCTTGGTAACTCCCATGAGGTGGCACTTCACTTAAATAACCATGATGATGTGGAGCATCATCATTGGTCCACTTAATGCCAACTCACCAATGAGGTGGCATAAAGTCAAGTCAAACTTGACTCTTCATCTTTCTCTCAAGTCAAGTCAAACTTGACTTAATCTCTCTCATGGTTGATCTAATCCAACCATTTAATTCAAGCCAATTTAATATAATGAATCTTATTCATTTAATTAAATTGATTCAATGATTCCTAATCTAAATTAGACTCATCGAACATATGAATCAACTTGAGTCCAACTCAATTAGCCAAATTAGGATTACTCTTAATCCAATTTGATTCATCAAATGAATCTAATCCTCTTTGTTCATCATATGAACCTAATCTCCATCTAATTGTCCTTAGTATGTGACCCTATAGGTTCTTGTAACGTTGCCAATGCCCCTAAACCCATTTAGGAGCATAAGTAATGAGCAGTATCTAGCAACACATCATTACTACCCAAGTTACAAGAATGTTGAGATCCAACATCACCTTGTGACTATTAATTGTGACTCCTCACAATATATGACAAGTGTCCTTCTATCCTAGACATCTAGATTGATCAATGTGAGGCATAGACCGTGTCATCCTCTGATCAATCTAAATCTTGAACTCCAAGTAGACTCACTAAATCAAATGAGCTCAATATCTCATATTGACTCATTTGGGCATGGGCATGCACTTCGTGGTATCACTCTATCAAGAATATCGATGTCTCTCCCGTCATATAGGAGGGATAGATCTCATCCACATCACTCACATCCCTCAACATAATTTGTTACATTTCACCTTTATAGTCCACCTAATTACGGGTCACGTTAGACGAAACCAAAGTACATAACTCCTTATGTAGGGAACCATGGTGACTTCAGGTCTAAGGACTAGTAGTCATACTAATAGCCACATGAGAAAGCATATGACACTCATATAACGATCCATGATACTTTCTCATGGTAGGTGGTGTTAGCCATTTTCATGTCACGTGGCACATCAAATTAATTAAAATTGAAACTCATTAAAATTAATACAAACGTTGTAGCAACGAGTCCCAAGTCGTATTTTTTTCCAAGGGTTACTAGCAAAATAAATGTGTGAGTACTCTAGAATTGATTCACATGAAATTCTCTCGTAAACAAGGTCAATTAAACACTTCTTTTGGATTCATTTTACATCCAAATTCATCTAAGTCTCAAAAGTGAACTAATTCAACCAAGAATAAAATCCAAGGAAAGCTAATCTTATCCAAACATTCTCCACTGTAATTTGTCAATTCAGCATTAATCAAGCATCTTTGAATCAAATTCTTCAACTAGTAAATAATTCAATCCCTCACATGATCCACAACAATTAACTGAGGATACAATCATCTCACATTAAACATCCAAAATAGAATCTACAATTCAGAGATAATAAATCCAATGCATTGAATAAATGTTTTCAGAACTGAAACAAAGAAGAAATAACAAGGAAAATTACATCCACTCTAACTGTGAGAACTAAATGTAAACATGTGGGTGTCTGACCTAGAATAATGAAATGATACCATGTATCTACTGAACAAGAAACTAAACTACCAAAATTTGAAATAGAGATAAGAATTACAACTACTTATGTAGCTCAAACAAGATTGGAATTGCAAAAGTGCAACGAAATCAGGGGTTTCAAGTAATGAAATAGGAACAGAGTTGCTGGAAATAAATTCTAACAGAATGAAAAAGAAAAGGAACAAAGAATGTGAACACAAAATCTGAAGAAACAAAAATGTAGAAATAATAAATTGCATAATTAAATTCTAAGCCATCTTCTAATCAAATCTACTCTTCTAATTAGTCTTTCCTTGCCGTCACACAAGAAATCTGAATGAAGAAGGAGCTCTCGACCACTAACTCAGTACAATCTCATCCAGCACCAAAGAAATCCTTCCCGGAAAAGCTGGTAAAGATTAACACTGCCAAGCTTGAAATTCTGCAGATCTGGAATATAAATTCTCTGGATCGATGCTCTCTGATGGAGGGCGAGCCACTGTCACCAAGGAACTCCTCTGATGATGGCTGAAACAGAGGAAACTCACGAACAGATCTAAGCTCGGGAGAGGAAATCGTCGGCGCGTGCAAAGGATCAGGACTTGGAAGCCAACGGATGGAAGCTCCAACGCCAATGAGACTCACTGAGAAGTAGATCTGGAAGAGGATGGGGAGCTGCAGCCGTCGCACGAAGAAGGCGACTCTACAGTGGAGAAATCGTGAGGAACCGAGCTCAGCTACTGTAGCTTCTCACACGGGTTTTTAAACCTCCTCAGTTTTGATCGGACGGCTGAGATGCTTCTGAGATAAATCAACGGTGAAAGATTGCCTAAAATCCGATCCAAGGGTATTGATCTTCATCTACGATCCAGATCTACTCTCCCTTAGGTCGGATGGACTAGATCTTCAATGGATGGTCCAAATCTCTCCTATCTTCAACGGATGGTCCAAATCGATCCATAGCTTGAGCGCATCGTTTAACCCTAGATTCGAGCCCAAGTGTGGCCTGATCTGATTGGGTCCATGACCCTTTTACAATTAAGTCCAATATCACATGCAATTATGAAATATAATGTATATGTGAGATTATACTATGAATAAACCATCAAAAGCATGCATTATGAATCAAGATAATATAGCCAAAATCATGGTTATCAAATCCCCCACACTTAGTCTTGGGCGTCCCGTTCAAGTCAATAAAATTTAAAATCATCTCCACACAAATTCCCTCGCAATACTTAGAGGATAGTAAAAGGTAATTAACTAAGATCATCTTAAAGATCACAAACAATCATGAATAAAATTCAAACAATAATCAGTAGGTATGGTGGTTTCAATCCAATTGAAAAATTAAACAAGTTGCAAGCTCACAAGGTATTCACCTATTCTAGCCCTCACACTCAAAACATGTATTAGTGGAGCTCACTCAGTACAACTCACAACATTTCACTACCATAAGCTTGCTTATTTCCTAATTCTCCACCACTATTAACATAGCATACATGAATCAAAAGGAATTTATTATGAAGAAGTGAAATGGAAGCAAAAAGAATAATGAAAATGGATGAAATTGGCAAAAGAAAAGTATTCAATGAAAATTTGAGAAGATAAGAGTATTGGAGGAATATACTTGATGAGTTGACCATTTTGATGTAAAAAAGAGATGAATACCATTTGTCATTACCACTTCAAAGTATCAAGCTAACCTCCCATTCAATTTGATGGCAAGCCAAGAATCTTGATACTCTATCTTCCACTCTTGATACTCTTTTGCCACTGTTTTGTTATTCACTGTTTTTTTTTTCATTTCAATTTCAGCATTTTGAAACTCAAATAATCTCAACTCAACTTAAGGAGAATAGCTCCCTCCCCCACACTTAAAATCTTGGCCGTCTCGGGCAATAAAACATATCATGTATCTAAAAACTCAACAACTTTAACCACTGTTTACTCCTTTTAACTACAGAATTTGTTCACTGTTTCTGTGATTGGCAGACTCAATAAAAATTCACATCTCTATTGCAATAGTAGAAGACCAAATCATATTCCAGTAACTACCAATTGCAGCTTTGATCGCAAAGGAAAAGCTGAAATATGAACCTGCAGAAATGCTTACGAGGACAGATTCCTCCTCTTTCTACTGATTCCTTGTACTGCAGTGCAGTTGAACAATTCCAGGTGCTGCATCATGGTACAGGTCATCAAACATAGCTAGAACATTAGATTACATCTCTTAAATTCCACTCATATTTCTGTAGAACAACTTCAGAAATCTTTTAAAAGTTCCTACAAAATTCCCTACAACTTAGTCTCATAAATTTTGCATCCTGCAAAATCAGCCTCTGGAATATCTGTGCTCACTACTTCCAAATCAGAAATTCACAGCACTAGAAATTGACACAAAAACAGATTCTACAGCTAGTCAATTCTAGAATTCAGCAACTCCTCAATCCCTTGCAGCTATCAACTGAAACTTGGCATTCTAGAGCTACATTTGATACTCAACATTTATGCTACTGAACTCAGCTCCACAAATCAGCTTTTTCATAATTCAGATTCCAAATTTTGGTTACCAGGAGCTTGAAAAGAGTATCACCTCACTTGATAGGTTCCTCACTGCTGTAAGCTTCAGAAACTGAGTACTCAGTTTCCAGATTCAGAATCAGGAACCAGCAGCAACATAATTCAGATTCTCAGATTAAACAGAAATCAGGTTCACAATCCCAAATCAAGATCAATTCAAATTAATACCTCAGTTTCCAAAGCTGAACTGTAGCTTTCTTCTTTTTTTTTTTTTCTGTTTTGTGTAAATCTATCCTTCAGATGTCACTTGTTTCCTAAACCCTTTTAGAGGTGCATCAACTGAGTTTTCACTGATAGCAAACTGCCACAAGAACTTGGCACATAAATGTTAAATTTGACACAATAAGAACTGGCAGTGCTTTCCATATTTTGGTTCTGCTGCTTGTACACAATTCCAGCAATTCAACTTCTGCACTTGAATCTTTGTGGCTCTTATTTCTTCTCATGAAAAACTCTCACAAAATATAGCACAACTAGCTGCCAATCCGGACCTTTATAGAAAGTCTTGTCTTTGTATCAATTCTGCTCTATTCAGTCACCAAAAATCTCAACACTTTTTCATCTTACTTCTTAAGATCCCTATTAATGCAAACTCAAAAGATTTCCACATTTTAGCAACACTAACTCATTACAATTCGTTTCCCAGATTTGGCACACAAAGGCCCACTTAATTATGCAAAATCTGCATTTCCCTGTTTTTCAGTTTCTACAATTATATTTTTTTTTGTTTCTGCGTTGCTGCCCTTTTAACCTTTAATTCCTGCTGCCGGATTCTGATTTTGTGTTTCTCTTAGAGT
Organism: Zingiber officinale; assembly: GCF_018446385.1. NCBI lineage: Eukaryota > Viridiplantae > Streptophyta > Magnoliopsida > Zingiberales > Zingiberaceae > Zingiber > Zingiber officinale. The sequence goes on along the minus strand of NC_055986.1, from coordinate 30,016,450 downwards.
GTTGTCATTGAAGATTGCAATAATTGTTTTTGTTAGAGCTCATGAATTCCCTCTAATTGAGTTTCTCAATTAATTGAGAGCTACTTCAAAGAGATTGGTACAAGAGATGATTCCTGCACAACAACAATCTTCATTTCTGCATACACCAGAATCACATGTTGCAGATATCACAGCCATTCTGCCACTTCACAATTTCAGAAATCACTTGGCACATAACTTTGTATCAACTTTGCATTGTTTAGGCAACAAAAATCTCAATTCTTCTTCGTCTTGTTTCTTATGACCTTTTACAATGCATATTCAAGAGCTTTCCATTTTCCAGCAGCTTTTGTTCATCAAAATCCACTTCCCAATTGGCACAATTCTGCACACAATTCTTCACAATTCTGCAAGTCCAAAATTCTGCGCTTTCAGATTCATACTTTTCAGTAATGGAAATGAATCTTGGTAGAAGCTATTAATGCCAACTTCCCATTTGTTTCTTCACTTTACAACACTTCTTATAAGCTTCTTCCTTCCTTGATATTATTTCTAAATTTTTGATACTCCATTCATCAACACTGCACAGCTGAAACTCCTGCAATTCTTGAGGCTGAAGTAACTAAAAATCCATTCTTCAAACTGAACAGAAGTCAGTAGTTGCATCTAGTTAGCTAACTTTCTTAAACTCCTCACTTCTGAATTATCCAGGTTCACCATAGTAGCATTTTTACACTGCAATTCAAACAGACAGTAGTAAATCTTTGTGCCACTAAACTCAGCTAATAGATTCTAGCAACTTCCCAAAATTCCTTACAACTTCATTTTTGAAAATTGCTTACTCGAGAAATTGTCACAATTTGATTTCTGCTTAAATCCATTCAATGTACAGAGTTACAGAATTCAGCATCTTCCTGCTTATATTATTTCCTTGTCTTTTCCCTTGAATTGAATGCTGCTCCCTATTATTGGTACACCATTTGATACCAAACAGTTCCTAACTTCCCAGCAGTGATCAAGTCTCATTTGAATTCTTAATCTGATTTCACTAATTTCTTACATCCAGCTTCAACCTTCATCTCTATAAAGCATAACAGTTTACATGTAATCAGTAATAGATTGATCTTCATACAGATTTAGATTTTCAGTTATGAGTACCATCATTGTTTCAACTTTGGTTCTGGATTGATTAATTGGAACTGTTAGAAATCCAGAACCTGTCCAACAGCAACCTCCACCTCAATCTCTTTAACTTCATGGTTTGGATAGGTCTTGGAGGGAGAAGAACACCATTGGTTTTTGAAAAATCTACAACCTTCACTTAGTTTCTCACTGATTTGAGAATCACATGGAAAAATTGGCACACCATTGGCACATTGATTCCAATTCAATTTCTGGTTCCAGTAAATGAGTTTCAATTCTAGATTCTGCCCTCACTGCAATTCCTACTTGATAATAATGGTTCCATTTCAGCTTCCTTTGAACCTTCCATTGACTAGCAAAGGAAACTTGGCACACACTTGCACTGAAACTCATTTTTCCAAGCTTATTGTTGTTGTAAAGTCCTACTTCTGCACACTTCAGCATCTCTTCCTTCCTTCTTTACTGTTTTTATAACTTTGTAAGAGATGTAACTGCTCAACTTGATGCCAATTCTTCAACTTGTTGTAGCTTATGTCCGTAGTGGCACATCAAATTGCAACTTCCAGAAATTCAGCACACACCTCAGTAGCACAGCTGAGAAGCATTTAAAATCATCCCAAGATGTTGAGTGTATCACCATAGTATCAAGTTCAAAAATTCCAAACTATTGAAACTTGCTCTTTCCAAGAATAGACTCAAAGAACAATTAAATTTAGCATTCAATGCAAAGAACCATCCAAACCTTCAACATCTTCAAATGTATACTAATTCTCCCCCACACTTAAACCTTTACCCATCTTGCAAAATCAAACTCATCAAGAATTCAACCAAAACTCTAAATACAATAGAGCAAGCAAAGGTAATAAAAGGATAAAATGCAAGAGGAAAATGTTTAAAGAAAATTGTGAGGAAAGGAATTGGAAAGTATGAAGTGATCAATAGTTAGAATGCTAGATAAAAAATTTCGAGAAAATTATAGGAAAGAAATTGGGGAGTATGTAGGGGAACAAAATTGACAAAATCCTCAATTTCCATGCACACAAATGCTATTGTGACTTTGAAAAGAAACTAAGCAAGTTCTAGAGCTTAATTTGCTATGAGTGCATGCCACACAAAGTTAAAATAATGTTTAGGTTTAAAGTGGACCTCACTAGGTATTTTTATTGCAATCAAGATCAATTAATCAAAAAGGAATCCACCACCATTTTAACCAATATCATGTAAGAAAGGCATCCAATCATGTTAAATGACCTAAAATTGATGGTCAAATTTAAGAGACTTTTACCATCTTACAAATATTACTTAGAAAATTCCCATGGTGAATTTTATTCCAATTGAAAATGCTATATACTAAACAAAATGCAAAATATGAAAGCAAATATGGAAACAAAATAATGCAAAGTATGAAGCTAAAGAAATGCATAAAAAGAATTTATTAACAAAGCATGAATTAAAATGCAAAAGAAAACTAACTTAGAACTAACTCCCCTTTAATTTTGGTGGTCGAAGAAGATTTAGCAACAAAATCCACACCGGGAATGGAGTAATTGTTGTTCTATTGAAATTCTTTTTATTCTTCATTTTTCCATTGCAAATTCTTTCTGGAGGACGGAGGTGGTTCAGTGTAAGCATCCACTCCGGAAGCTTGTATTCTCCTACAACATCAACAAAAGAAAACAACTCCCACACGCATGTGGGGTAAAAAGAAAATAGGAGAATATTAGTGTGGGAAAAATATGTATCAAGAAATGAATCACATCTAATAAAGTCAACAATTGGTACCTCAATGAAATTTTCTAATAAATCACAAGAAAAACTCACCTTTTCATGTTGAAAGGTACCTGGAGTAGTGATTGTTACCTCCTTTTCATCATGATATGGCTCAAGCTCTTGTTCTTGTGAATGTTCATCCTCATGTAGTGATTCTTGGGTGCTTGGCTCCATAGCACAAGTCCCTACACTTACATCTTCAACTCTTAGTGATTCTTGAGGTAATGCATCCAGTAAGCATTCCCTTACACTTAAATCATCTCCAACATCAATACCTGCATCATTCACAACATCTAGAGCCAAATCATTAGTAGAATCAAAAATAGGTTCATCTACATCATCACAACAATAAAAAGTACTTAAAGAATCAAATGAAGAAGTAGATGCAGTGTCAGGCCTGACAAGATCTCCACAATCCATCTCTTCATTGGCGTTTTGTGTTTGCAACTGATTGATGGATGATGCAATTTGATCTATTTGTAATTGTATGTTCTAAATCCTTGAAAATTGTTGCTCTTGTTGCTCTCTCATTTGTTGCATAATCTCCTTGAGTTTCCATGTTGACTCATCCATCTGATGATCGTTTTGTTGAAAAGAATTTGGTATAAAATTTGTTGAAACTTCTTGGAACCCATATGAACTCTGGTAAGCTGGATATTGCTCAATAAATGGTCCTTGTGCATTTCCATACCTGAAACATGAATTATCCACCCAATTAGCATTAAAACCATTTGAAAATGACTCATACCTATTTTGTTGATCCATGTTTGGGTAAAACTGATACTCAGGCTGAAAACACTGATAACTCTCCATTCCTCCTCCAAAATTCTGAAAGTATGGATCCATGCTAAAGAAATCTCCTGTTCTTCACTACAACACTAACAAATAATATTAGAAGACTAAAGAGCATAAAGTTTCAATCACATGAAAATATGAACAGTAAAATCACTAAACAATTCAAGAACAAACCAACATGAAAATACAAAAAGAATAGGCAATCAAATCAATCAACATGCTAACAAATAAAATCAATCAAATCCAAAATTAAACACACATTGCTAGTTAATTCTCCGGCAACGCGCCAAAATTTGGTGTTAGCCATTTTCATGTCACGTGGCACATCAAATTAATTAAAATTGAAACTCATTAAAATTAATACAAACGTTGTAGCAACGAGTCCCAAGTCGTATTTTTTTCCAAGGGTTACTAGCAAAATAAATGTGTGAGTACTCTAGAATTGATTCACATGAAATTCTCTCGTAAACAAGGTCAATTAAACACTTCTTTTGGATTCATTTTACATCCAAATTCATCTAAGTCTCAAAAGTGAACTAATTCAACCAAGAATAAAATCCAAGGAAAGCTAATCTTATCCAAACATTCTCCACTGTAATTTGTCAATTTAGCATTAATCAAGCATCTTTGAATCAAATTCTTCAACTAGTAAATAATTCAATCCCTCACATGATCCACAACAATTAACTGAGGATACAATCATCTCACATTAAACATCTAAAATAGAATCTACAATTCAGAGATAATAAATCCAATGCATTGAATAAATGTTTTCAAAACTGAAACAAAGAAGAAATAACAAGGAAAATTACATCCACTCTTACTATGAGAACTAAATGTAAACATGTGGGTGTCTGACCTAGAATAATGAAATGATACCATGTATCTACTGAACAAGAAACTAAACTACCAAAATTCGAAATAGAGATAAGAATTACAACTACTTATGTAGCTCAAACAAGATTGGAATTGCAAAAGTGCAACGAAATCAGGGGTTTCAAGTAAAGAAATAGGAACAGAGTTGCTGGAAATAAATTCTAACAGAATGAAAAAGAAAAGGAACAAGGAATCCGAACACAAAATCTGATGAAACAAAAATGTAGAAATAATAAATTGCAGAATTAAATTCTAAGACACCTTCTAATCAAATCTAATCTTCTAATGAGTCTTTCCTTGCCGTCACACAAGAAATCTGAATGAAGAAGGAGCTCTCGACCACTAACTCAGTACAATCTCATCCAGCACCAAAGAAATCCTTCCCGGAAAAGATGGTAAAGATTAACACTGCCAAGCTTGAAATTCTACAGATCTGGAATATAAATTCTCTGGATCGATGCTCTCTGATGGAGGGCGAGCCACTGTCACCAAGGAACTCCTCTGATGATGGCTGAAACAGAGGAAACTCACGAACAGATCTAAGCTCCGGAGAGGAAATCGCCGGCGCGTGCAGAGGATCAGGACTTGGAAGCCAACGGATGGAAGCTCCAATGCCAATGAGACTCACTGAGAAGTAGATCTGGAAGAGGATGGGGAGCTGCGGTCGTCGCGCGAAGAAGGCGACTCTACAGTGGAGAAATCACGAGGAACCGAGCTCAGCTACTGTAGCTTCTCACGCGGGTTTTTAAACCTCCTCAGTTTTGATCGGATGGCTGAGATGCTTCTGAGATAAATCAACGGTGAAAGATTGCCTAAAATCCGATCCAAGGGTATTGATCTTCATCTACAGTCCAAATCTACTCTCCCTTAGGTCGGATGGACCAGATCTTCAATGGATGGTCCAAATCTCTCCGATCTTCAACGGATGGTCCAAATCGATCCATAGCTTGATCACATCGTTTAACCCTAGATTCGAGCCCAAGTGTGGTCTGATCTGATTGGGTCCATGACCCTTTTGATACCTATAAAATAAGAATCAAATATTAGTATCAAATACCATAATTATAAGCCAATTTATAATTAAGTCCAACATCACATGCAATTATGAAATATAATGTATATGTGAGATTAAACTATGAATAAACCATCAAAAGCATGCATTATGAATCAAGATAATATAGCCAAAATTATGGTTATCAGTAGGTCATTCAGTATACATTCCCCAATGCATACCCATGTGTCAACTTGATATCTCTATATCCATGACTTGTGAGATCAAGTCATCGAGTTGACCTACATGCTAGTCTTATTGCATTAACATTGTCCCTGAATGTTAATACTCGATTAGGAATTATTAAGAGTAGTGTTCCCTATATCATCTCACTATCGGTTCAACTAACCGATTGATATAGGTGAGAACCGTTTACTCAAGGACGCTATTATACTTAGTTTATTTGGCACCAATACAAGTAAGTATAATAACCAAAACACATGCCTTTATTTATATAAAAATATGATACAACAAGTCCATAATACAATCATCAAATGATTGGCTCTAGGGCTCTAACTAACAATCTCTCACTAGCACTAGTGCCAATCAGCGTAGGCTCTAAGCCCCAATGACCTAGTGTGACCATCATGCTTCATCTGTGCCAAACCCTTGGTCAAGGGATCTACGATGTTAGCCTCTGTAGGTACTCTGCATATCTTCACATCTCCTCTCTCGATAATCTCTCGAATGAGATGGAAGCGCCGTAGTATGTGTTTGGTCCGCTGGTGTGAGCGAGGTTCCTTCGCCTGTGCTATAGCTCCATTATTGTCACAAAAGAGCTCAATAGGGTCAGCAATACTGGGAACCACCCCAAGTTCAGTGATGAACTTGCGGATCCAAACTGCCTCCTTTGCTGCCTCTGATGCAGCAATGTACTCAGCCTCTGTCATAGAATCAGCTACTGTGTCCTACTTCGAACTCTTCCAGCTCACAGCACCACCATTAATGCAAAATACGAACCCTGACTGCGATCGATAATCATCCTGGTCGGTTTGGAAGCTGGCATCACTGTAACCCTTTACAGCTAGCTCATCATTGCCTCCATATATCAAGAAATATTCTTTAGTCCTTCTTAAGTACTTAAGAATATTCTTGACCGCTATCCAGTGACTTTCACCTGGATCTGACTGGTATCTGCTCATCATGCTCAAAGCATACGAGACATCAGGTCGAGTACATAGCATGGTGTACATGATAGATCCTATGGCTGAGGCATAAGGGATCTGATTCATGTGATCTCTCTCCTCTCTAGAAGAGGGACCTTGAGTCTTCGAAAGACTCACGGCATGTGACATCGGCAGAAATCCCTTCTTGGAGTTCTGCATGGCAAACCGAAGGAGTTGTAACGCCCGCCCTTCCAAGGACACTCTGACTGCCCTTAGAGGGACGGGGTTACTTACATTCACCTAACATACTAATGCATATGAACTCATGGCAGCGGAAGACATACTTAAAAATTTTATCATATGCATTTGATTGTCTTAAACATGGCATGTGAATCATAACTTATTAAACTTTTTACCATATCATAATAAGTCTAACATGGCAAACTATCATGAGAGCATAACATACTAGCTCAACCATCATCATAAACATAGGGTCCAAACTTAGTTCACATGCACAATTTAGTCAATATAAATTTAAACTTAATTTGATCTATCCACCATGCCACTTCCACACACATCATCATCGCCCTTCCTGCTACTCCCCTTAGTTCATCCATTCCTTGCCCTTATCTGCAGTACAAGGAAACGTAAAACTATAAGCCCAAAAGCTTAATGAGCTCCTTTCCTACTTATAAAACATAAGGCACGTAATACCACTTAGCATGTGAAACATAGCATAGCATAACATAGCATGGAGAATCATAACATAGAACATAGTTTGTCATATAAGAAGCATAACATAGCATGGCATAGCATGTGAGTACATATCATGGGAACATATCATATCCTGTAAGCATGTATCATAACTCATACCTGTTCATAATGATGCATAACCAATAATTCATAAACATATGCATGTAAATGCAAAATGTATATTTTCAAAACATGTATCATGGAATGCACATATGCATCATGTCTTTTTTTTAAAAAACATATCTTATACATACTTGAACATAACATAATCATCATGAGGGCCCGGCTTGTACCACATACATACATAAATGTGCGCAATCCCTAGGACATGGTAGCTAGCCCCGAACCTACTAGGGATCTAGGTCCGTTCATAGTCCGTCGACCTAGGGGCGTACTAAGGAGCCCAACCCTTTTTACGAGGCCCGTTTCATAGACCATCGACCTCGGGGTGCTTATGGAGCCCACCCTTGGTACAAGCCATACAAAATAAAATATCATGTCATACATATCATGTCATCATGCATATCATAGCTTATCATACATGTCATAATTTCTTGTCATATCATGAAGAGAGCTCTTGATCCCATCTTAAGGGAAGCATCTCTTTGCCATACCATGAAGAGTGCTCTTGATCCCAACTTAAGGGAAGCAACTCTTAGGCTTTTCTTCTTACAGAAGCCTTTCATACATATATCATAAACATAACATGTTCGTATCACAACATATAACATGTGATCTTCATATCATCAAGTATGGCATATCATATCATGAGCATAGCATATCATATCGTGAGCATAGTATATCATATCGTGAGCATAGCATATCATATCGTGAGCATAGCATATCATATCATGAGCATAGCATATCATATCATATCATAAAACATAATTCATCTCATAACATAAGGCATAACATATCATATCATGAACATAGCATATCATATCATGAGCATAGCATATCATATCGTGAGCATAGCATATCATATCATGAGCATAGCATATCATATCATGAATCATAATTCATCTCATAACATAAGGCATAACATATCATATCATGAACATAGCATATCATGAACATAGCATATCATATCATGAACATAGCATATCATATCATGAACATAACATATCATATCATGAGCATAGCATATCATATCGTGAGCATAGCATATCATATCATGAGCATAGCATATCATATCATGAAACAGAATTCATCTCATAACATAAGGCATAACATATCATATCATGAACATAGCATAACATATTATGAGCATAGAACTTAACTAATCACATATCAAAGACTATACATCATGAGAAAACATAAGCATGCTTGGTTAGATTCACTCTAAACCCAATTATCCACCTTGGCCGAAACCTTGCTAAATGGATTTTCCCATTTTTTTCCACTATAAGAAGTATGAAACTAAGCCACCCATAGATAAATAACCAAATATCATATAGACATAAACAAGCATGGTTAGTTGCAAGGCATGGCTCTAAATCTCAACACTTACTTGGCCGAACCTTAAGGTGAAGTTCTAGGTTTCATTTGTGTAACATGTAGCATAAAACTTACCTAACCATATACAAAAGATCATGATTAGGTTTCAAAAATTTACCCTAGGCTTGGCATTCCTTCTTGGCCGAGACCTTCATTTAGGGTTTTAGGTTTTCTAATGCAACATGTAACATAATGACTTAACCTAACCACATACAAGATATCATACTTCATGAACAAGCATAAATAAGCATGATTGGATTTCAATTTTTTTTTTTTTGACCCTAAGCTTGGTATCATGTCTTGCCGAAACTTCACATTGGGTTTCCATCATTTTTGTTACCACATGAAGCATAACAATCTAAGCTATCAACATATAAAAATTCATATATCATGAAGAAGCATAAACAACATATTTTCTTTACAAAATTTTTGCCCTAACCCTTGTAACCCATCTTGGCCGAAACTTACATTAGGGTTTTTCATCATTTTTGTTACCACATGAAGCATAAAAACCTAAGCTATCAACATATAAAAATTCATATATCATGTAGAAGCATAAATAACATATTCCCTTTTCAAAATTTTTGCTCTAACTCTTGTAACTCATCTTGGCCGAAACTTACATGGAGGTTTTCATCATTTTTGTTATCACATGAAGCATAAAAACCTAAGCTATCAACATATAAAAATTCATATATCATGTAGAAGCATAAATAACATATTCCCTTTTTAAAATTTTTGCTCTAACTCTTGTAACTCATCTTGGCCGAAACTTACATGGAGGTTTTCATCATTTTTGTTACCACATGAAGCATAAAAACCTAAGCTATCAACATATACAAATTTGTATATCATGAAGAGGCATAAACTACATATTTCCTTTTCAAAAAAACAAGAACATCTACATATAAAACGATCGACAACTACTTGTACTGCAGTGAGGGGATACTCACATCTTTCGCTTGATTTCCTTAGGGAAGTAACCTTGATTTGTGGAGCTTTCCTAGAGAGAAGTTTTCCTTTGTTTGGGTTTCGGCAATGAAAGTGGGGAGAAGAAGCTTGGTCACGGTGGAGAGAAAAGAGGAAGGGAGGAAAAGAAAAAAAAAATGAACTCTCTTCTTTAATTTCTCCTTTTATTCTACATGAGAGGAGGAAGGGAAATTACATTTTTCCTTCTCCTTTCTTTTACTCACTCTAAATGAAAAGAAGAAGCAAGGCTCCTCTTTTCATTTGAGAGGAAGAAGGCAACTCCAATTTCTCCTTCTAAGTGGAGAGAGCCTTCACTCCCTTACCTTTAACTATGATTTCCCTCTCCTTTCTAACAATAATTACTCTTGGTCTATTGGTTAACACATACATGTATCTAGTAAGAGATCCAAGGTTCAAATCCTAGGTCTTGTATCTTTTCTTTTTTTTTTTATTTTCATTTTATATATTTTTGGCTAATGTTTACCTAAGACCTATTCATTTTATATATTTTCGGCTCATGTTTACCTAAGACCTATTCATGATAAAATATCTAAAATTTCGCTAAGTATTCTATGGGTGTTACAGGAGTACCTTGTCAATGTATGTACTCTGACTTAGGCCAAGCAATCTCTTAGATATATCTCTATAGATCTGTATCCCTAAAATGCGGGATGCCTCACCTAAGTCCTTCATTGAGAAGCAACTCCCTAGCCAGGTCTTGACAGACTGAAGCAAAGAGATGTCCTTCCCAATGAGTAGTATGTCATCCACATACAATATGAGGAAGACAACTATATCCCCTACAACCTTCTTGTAGACACAAGGCTCATCATCATTTTTGATGAAACCAAACTGTTTGATTGCATCATCGAATCGAAGATTCCAGCTCCGAGAAACTTGCTTTAGTTCATAAATGGACCTATGCATCTTGCATACTCTGCTAGTACGCTGTGGATCTACAAAACCCTCAGGTTGTGTCATGTACACATCCTCGAGCAGGTTTCCATTCAGAAACGCAATTTTGACATCCATCTGCCATATCTCATTATCATGGTAAGCTGCAATAGCAAGCATGATCCGAATGGACTTAAACATAGCTACTGGAGAAAAGGATTCATCATAGTCAATACCATGAATATGTTTGAAACCTTTAGCTATCAAGCGACCATTATAGATAAGTCCATCCATGTCAGTCTTTCTCTTAAAGACCCACTTACACCCTATGGGTTTTACTCCTTCAGGTGGATCAACCAAAGTCAATACTTGGGTGGTGTACATGGATTCCATTTCGAATCTCATGGCCTCTAGCCATTTCTCGAAATCTGGTCTCATCACTGTTGGTGCGGGAAGCATCCGACGATCGAACCCAAGTTTTATAATGTTAAAGGGTTCAAAGTTAAGTCTTGTTATTATCTAACATGTTGAATGAGTGTTTCAGGAAAGTCGTAACTGCGGTTAGGCAAAGGTGAAAACCCTAGGGGGTGGTAACCCTAGGTCCTAGGGGGCGGTAACCCTAGGTGGAGGAAAGTCCTAGCTGCGGTTAGGCAAAGGGAAAACCCTAGGGGGCAGTAACCCTAGGTCATAGGGGGTGGTAACCCTATGCAGAAAGTCTTGGAAGGTCGATGACTTCAGGCAAAAAGTCCTAGGGGGTGGTAACCCTAGGTGGAAAGTCCTGGTGTCGCGAACCAGGTGAAAGACTGGACTAGCCGGGAAGCGGATGTCCAGCAGAAAGTCCTGAGTGTAGTAGGTGAGGACGCGTTCCCCGTAGAGGGAACAGTAGGCGTCGGGTCGACCTAGGGTTTCCGGGCGGAAACCCGAAGTCAGACTCAGACAGTCCAGAGACTGTCATTATCACTTCTATTATGTTTTATGTGCTAACTTTGTGCTATAGGGTATATTTGGGATTAATGTATCTTGCAGGGACCAAAGTGCAAAGATTAACCTCGGATGAACAGTGTCCGAGGTGCCTCCATGGAGCTTGGAGGTGCCTCGGGTGCAAAACCTAAGCTGGCTGCGAAGCAAGCTTCAAGGCGCCTTGGATAGGCTTAAGGCGCCTTGAACAAGTTGATGAAGGCGCCTTGGAGAGGTTGGAGGCGCCTTGAACAGGATAGAATTCGACCAGGTCGGTTTTGATCCACGCAGGTGATGCGGCCAGTCTGGAGGCGCATTGGAGGGGTTTAAGGCGCCTTGAACACTGTTTATAAAGGGGATTCGACCAGCAGCTTGCATATACAACATTCAAGTCTTCCTTCTGCATTTAGCTGCTAACGAACTCGTCCCGAAGTGCTGCAACTTGACACCGACAACCCGAAGCTTCAACTTAGTATTTTCCATTGTCGGTATAAGATTATTTACTGCATTACTTGTAAATCATCTTTGTATACTTTCGAACTTATAGTTGTTGCCCACCGGAAGCGATCAAGGATCGCGGGCCTTAGAGTAGGAGTCGCCATAGGCTCCGAACGAAGTAAAATCCTCCTGTCTCTGTGTGCTTGTTCTCTGTTTATTCCGTTGCATTTTTACTCGAGTATTTTACGAATCGAACGAAATAGCCACGAGCGCTATTCACCTCCCCTCTATCGCTTCTCGATCCAACAATTGGTATCAGAGCGGGGTCGCTTTGAACTGGTGCAACCACCATTCAAGCATTTTTCGTGGCTTTGTCGTTTGTATAGGGTAAAAATAAAACCTTACGCCTTTCGTTTTTTCCCTCCAAAATTATTTTCGAAAAATTCATTTTCATCCTTTCACGGTTTATTAGTATTGATAAAATATTGAATTTGGCAAAATTTTAAATAATAATTTTTAAATATTTTTTAATAATATTTTATTATTATTTTATTATTTTTTCTTGAAACTAGTGAACTTCTATTTCTATCCTTCTATACCGCACTACTAATCCAGGATCAAGTCCTGGTACATTTTTTTTGCTATTTTTGTGTGCAAGGTTCTTTTAAAATGGCATTCCAAGAAGGATTCTGCACCGTCCGACCGCCGCTCTTTTCTAGCGAGGACTTTGGATACAGGAAGAACCGGATGGAATACCACCTCAAGACGCAAGTCGAGATGTGGATCATCATCCAGACCGGACTCGAACTTCCACGTGACGACACCGGAGAACTTATCTCATGCATCAACTGGGATTCTAGCACAATGAAAAAAGTTGAAGTCGATGCCAAAGCAACCTGCATGCTACAATGTGGCCTAACCAATGAAGAACTGAACCGCATCGGCCCCTTCGCAAGTGCAAAAGAGTTGTGGCAAAAGTTGATGGAACTACACGAGGGCACTTCCAACGCTCAAGTAAGTAAGAATAATTTAATAAATGATTTATTTGAATTAGATGAGCAGAATAATTCTACTTCGGTCGAGGAAGGTATTACGATGGTTGCAGGTACAAGTAAGACAAAGGAAAAGATATCGTCCGAGTCTTCAGATGAATCCGGGTTCGACGAAGAAGAACCGACGAGCTTCCTCGCTCTACCAGTACTAGCAACCATGGAGGAAACTGAATCTGAGTATGAGTCAGAAACCGAGAGTGAATCCGAGACTGAGTCTGATCAAAGCCACGAATCCGTATTCGTTTCCGAAGGACCAAAACCCACTGTAAGTTCACTACTTGCAGAATTTCAATTAGATAACTTGCATGAATTATTACCTTACTTAGTAAAAAAGTTGGCTAAATCCAACATCCGGGTTAAGTCGCTCCAAAAGGAGGTAACAACCCTTAAGGAAGCGACTGACTCGAGGTCTTTAACTGAGTCAGTTCAAATTGGAAGTTCAACTCAAGTCCAACAACTTGAGGAAGAAAATTCCAATTTGAAAGCTCAAATTAAAGAACTCAAGGACACGTTGGAACATTTCACCTAGGGCTCCAAGAATCTGGATCTGATTCTTGGAAAACAGCGAGCCGTTTACAACAAAACTGGACTTGGATTTAAAACTAAAATAAAATACAAATCATATTTATCGCTAGTTAATAGAAATAATAAAAAAATTGTCCAAACATGGGTGCCAAAATCCAACTTGGTTAATCAAGTTGGAACTGGTCACTATTGGGTCCCCAAGGATCAAGTCTATTACCTTGATAGACCATATCAAGGCTATGATCCAGGGGGAGCTAATAGAGAAACAATATTAACAATATAATTCAAATTAATACTCAAATTAAATTCAAAATTCAAATTCAATTAAAAATTTGAAATTATAAATTCAAAATTTAAATTCAAAATTTAAAATCAAATATAGATGGATCCAGACTAGCTGGCACCCCCAACTGAACTACCCGACAGGGTAATTGAACCTAATCTACCCGAAATGGGTAAATCAAGAGTAGACTACCCGGCAGGGTAATTAAGGTTAGATTAAAACAGACTAGGTTTAACTTGAACCACGGTATTGGTGAAGTTTTTGGATGATAGTACGTTAGGGAAGCTTGAGCATCGCATGTCTAGGAAGATATGGCTTCGACCTGCTGCATTTGGCCAAGTGGAACTGACCGAAGCTACCCTTAAATGGATCCTAACTAGTTAGACCAAGGTTTAGTATTAAGTTCAATGGGTAGGACTATTTGGAAAACCTCGAAGGCATGGTTACTTTAATGAGCTCCTTGTGACTCACCATAGCCCAGAAGTTTATCCAAAGATTGCTTACTTGTTGAACCCAAAGCTAAACCTGAATCTAACACAAATTTAAACCAGACCCTTAAATTCAACAATAATTCATCTCACAACAATTATAGGATTCACTGATTGACAATTTAGATCGGGTGATATGACTAAGAAATTAAATTCAAAATTACTTTTAAACCTAAATTTCAAAATTATTTTAAACGTAAATTTCAAAATCATTTTAAAAACTTAAATTATTTCAAAAATATTTTAAACTCAATTTCAAAATTATTTCAAAAATATTTTAAACTCATTTCAAAATTATTTCAAAAATATTTTAAACTCAATTTCAAAATTATTTCAAAAATATTTTAAACTCAATTTCAAAATTATTTCAAAAATATTTTAAACTCAATTTCAAAAATATTTTAAACTCAATTTCAAAATTATTTCAAAAATATTTTAAACTCAATTTCAAAATCATTTCAAAATTCTTTTAAAATTTATTTCAAAATCTTTTCAAAATCTTTAAAACTTAATTTCAAAATTCTTTTAAAATTTATTTCAAAATCTTTTCAAAATCTTTAAAACTTAATTTCAAAATTCTTTTAAAATTTATTTCAAAATCTTTTCAAAATCATTTCAAAATTCTTTTAAAAAATTATTTCAAAATCTTTTCAAAATCTTTAAAACTTCATTTCAAAATTCTTTTAAAAAATTATTTGAAAAATCTTTTCAAAATCTTTAAAACTTAATTTCAAAATTCTTTTAAAAATTTATTTCAAAATCTTTTCAAAAATCATTTCAAGATCTTTTAAAATTCTTTAAAAAAAAAATTATTTGAAAAATCTTTTCAAAATCTTTAAAACTTAATTTCAAAATTCTTTTAAAAATTTATTTCAAAATCTTTTCAAAAATCATTTCAAGATCTCTTAAAATTCTTTTAAAAAATATTTGAAAAATCTTTTCAAAATATTTAAAACTTAATTTCAAAATTCTTTTAAAATTTATTTGAAAAATCTTTTCAAAATCTTTTAAACTTAATTTGAAAAATGATCATTTCAAAATCTTTTGAAAAATCCCTTGAAAAATTAATTTCAAAATAATTTCAAAACTACTTAAAAAATTATTTGAAAAAACATTTGAAATATTCTTTGAAAGATTAATTTCAAAATCCTTTTCAGAAGTTATTAAATTCGTTGAAATTCTAAACTCAATTAATTTTTTAAATCTTCAAAATAATTAAATGGTCACTTATTTGGAATTCTAACTCATATTCTCAATATTTTAAAACAAAGTTAACTTTATCTAACACTCACTCATAAGCTAAACATGCCTGAAATCTAGAATGGGTGAGATGGTAAATTAGGAAAATATAAAATAACTATTTTATAATGCTTGGACTCTAGAACCCTAAGGATTTAATGTGGCATTAATTAAGGGGGAGTGAGTGGAGTCAACCTAAGTTTCTTTTAAAATAAATTTTATGGTTTTAATTATCTTTTAAACTCTTTGAAAAGTTAAAGCAAAGCCAATTTTTTTTTACTTTAAACTTTTCATCAACTTATACGTCTAAGATTGAGCATGCTTGTACTTTAGGGCTCTGATACTTGATCAAAACAATTTAGATCTACTGAACTTGACTCATGCTTGGACTTAAGGACCAACTGACTTTGAATAAATAACCTAAATTAAACTTTTAGCTACTCTCTCTCTTCAACCAAAAAATTAACAAGTTCCTTTTCAAAAATAAGTATTATTTTATTCAAAATTAAGCTAAGTCCCTTTTCACTTAAGCTATATTTTCAAAATTCAATATTTGCAAAAGGCTTAGCTAAGTGATTCATAGAGCAACTTTCAAACTTAGCCATCTTTATGAATTTGTTTCTGAGTTACCTAAAAGTATTAAAAGCATATTCCTTGCAAAATTTAACTCATGGCTTTCAAAATTTTTTTTTGCCAAGTAAAAAGAGCCTTCAAAATAATTTGCCTCCAAAATTCATTAAAATCTAGCTAAATTTTCTAAACTTAGTTACATATTTTTTTCTCTTTCTCTAAAACCAACTAAGTTTACAAAGAGGCTAAAGCCATCCTTCAAGTCATCCATAAATTAGTCTTTTTAACTTAGGAGAAAAATAACTAACAAATTTTTCAGTTACTAGCTAAGTGTTTCACAAGAATTTTTTTCAAAGACTAAAACTATTTTTTTCTAAAACCTTAAAACATGCTTTCCAACTGGCTTATTTTTGATATATGGCAAAGGGGGAGAGTAGGAAATTCAAAATCAAAAGTAAAAAGTGTTTTATTAAGGGGGAGAGAAGGTAATTCAAAAGTAAAACTTTATTTAAATTCAAAAAAGAAACCTAACAAAAGTTTAAGTGTTAGCTTAAGTTAGGCGTTCATTTGAATTTATATACTTAAGCTTGCTCACTTAAAACTTTTTAATATACTTATGCATTTGTTTTACTTAACTTTGAATTTGGGTTGCCATAATCAAAAAGGGGGAGATTGTTGGTGCGGGAAGCATCCGACGATCGAACCCAAGTTTTGATAATGGCAAAGGGTTCAAAGTTAAGTCTTGTTGTTATCTAACATGTTGAATGAGTGTTTCAGGAAAGTCCTAACTGCGGTTAGGCAAAAGTGAAAACCCTAGGAGGTGGTAACCCTAGGTCCTAGGGGGCGGTAACCCTAGGTGGAGGAAAGTCCTAGCTGCGGTTAGGCAAAGGGAAAACCCTAGGGGTGGTAACCCTAGGTCATAGGGGGTGGTAACCCTATGCGGAAAGTCTTGGAAGGTCGACGACTTCAGGCAAAAAGTCTTAGGAGGTGGTAACCCTAGGTGGAAAGTCCTGGTGTCGCGAACCAGGTGAAAGACTGGACTAGCCGGGAAGCGGATGTCCAGTAGAAAGTCCGGAAGCGTCGAGTGCTGAGCAAAAGTCCAGTCGATCTGGAGGATTGCACTGGTAATAAGTAAATCTCCTGAGTGGAGTAGGTGAGGACGCGTTCCCCGTAGAGGGAACAGTAGGCGTCGGGTCGACCTAGGGTTTCCGGGCGGAAACCAGAAGTCAGACTCAGACAGTCCAGAGACTGTTATTATCACTTCTATTATGTTTTATGTGCTAACTTTGTGCTATAGGGTATATTTGGGATTAATGTATCTTGCAGGGACCAAAGTGCAAAGATTAACCTCGGATGAACAGTGTCCGAGGCGCCTCCATGGAGCTTGGAGGCGCCTCGGGTGCAAAACCTAAGCTGGCTGCGAAGCAAGCTTCAAGGCGCCTTGAACAAGTTGATGAAGGCGCCTTGGAGAGGTTGGAGGCGCCTTGAACAGGATAGAATTCGACCAGGTCGGTTTTGATCCACGCAGGTGATGCGGCCAGTCTGGAGGCGCATTGGAGGGGTTTAAGGCGCCTTGAACACTGTTTATAAAGGGGATTCGACCAGCAGCTTGCATATACAACATTCAAGTCTTCCTTCTGCATTTAGCTGCTAACGAACTCGTCTCGAAGTGCTGCAACTTGACACCGACAACCCGAAGCTTCAACTTAGTATTTTCCATTGTCGGTATAAGATTATTTACTGCATTACTTGTAAATCATCTTTGTATACTTTCGAACTTATAGTTGTTGCCCACCAAAAGCGATCAAGGATCGCGGGCCTTCGAGTAGGAGTCGCCTTAGGCTCCGAACGAAGTAAAATCCTCCTGTCTCTGTGTGCTTGTTCTCTGTTTATTCCGCTGCATTTTTACTTGAGTATTTTACGAATCGAACGAAATAGCCATGAGTGCTATTCACCCCCCCTCTAGCGCTTCTCGATCCAACAATCACATCTTCCTGATAGGTGGTAGGCTCATCATCTATGAGCACAACGTCATCATGGTCAGACAAGAGAAATGAGTATCTCTCAAGCTGACGACGTACCCTATCAGACCTGCGAAGAGGTGTCTACTTGAACTGGTTGTTGTTCCTCAACTCTTTGTGGAACAACATCATCCACAACACTTTGTGGTTCTAGTTTAACTTCCATCGAGGCTTCAATGCTATGGTCCGCATCTTGAACTTCTTCAAGATCGAACGTACTCCCACTAGTCTTTCTAGAAACAAAGTCCCTTTCTAGAAAGACCCCAGTCTTTACCACAACTACCTTGTGCTGACTGGGAATGTAGAAGTAATATCCCTTAGTTTCTTTGGGATATCCAATAAAATAACACTTGTCGGATTCGGGTCCTAACTTGTCTGAGACTTGACGTCGAACGTAAGCCTCACAACCCCAAATCCTCATGAAAGACACCTATACATCTCTCCTAGTCTATATCCTATATGGTGTCTTTATCACAGCCTTGGATGGAACTCGGTTGAGTATAAAAGCTATCGTGTCTAGAGCATAGCCCCAAAGGTATGTCGGAAGATCTGTGTGACTCATCATTGATCGTACCATATCTAATAGGGTACGATTCCTCCTTTCGGATACACCATTCCATTGTGGTGTTCCAGGAGGAGTGAGTTGGGATAGAATCTCACACTTAGCTAGGTAGTCATGAAACTCATGGCTAAGGTATTCACCACCTCGATCTGATCGAAGTATCTTAATACTCTTGCCAAGCTGGTTCTGTACTTCATTCTTGAATTCTTTGAACTTTTCAAAGGATTCTGACTTATGTGTCATCAAGTACACATAACCATATCTACTGAAGTCATCAGTAAATGTGATGAAGTACCTATAACCGCCTCTAGCAGCGACATTGAAAGGGCCACATACATCACTATGTATAAGACCTAACAAGTCAGTCGCTCTCTCACTGTGCCCACTAAAGGGAGTCTTGGTCATCTTGCCTAGTAGGCATGACTCACACGTCTCATAAGATTCAAAATCAAATGAGTCCAGCAAACCATCCTTATGGAGCTGGGATAAGCGCTTGTCATTTATATGACCTAAGCGACAGTGCCAGAGATAGGTTTGGTTCAGATCATTTGACTTGAACCTCTTCGTATTTATGTTATAGATAGGGCTTTCAAGGTCCTTAATTATAAAATAGAACAATCATCCAACTCTAATACAAGCCTTGAGGGCAGAGATAGAAAATAAGTCCCTACAACAACAGCAGCAACCCGTGCTCCATTGCCTACGCGTAGGTCCACCTCGCCCTTCGCCGATGCCCTGCTATTTCTCAGCGCCTGCACATTAGTACAAATGTGATATGCACATCCAGTATCTAATACCCACGATGAAGAAATTGATAGATTGACATCTATAACATATATACCTGAAGTGGAAGTCTCACTTCGCTTCTTCTTAAGATCTTCCAGGTACAACTTGCAGTTCCTCTTCCAGTGCCCGGTCTGACCGCAGTGGAAGCAGGTAGCATCCTTGGCGACCCTTCCTTTAGGCTTTAGTGCCTTGCCTTTGCCCTTGGCTTGGGACTTTCCCTTGCCTTTGGACTTGCCCTTGCCCTTGTGTTTCTGAACCATCAGAATAGAGTGGGGCTTTGCCTTATTAAGGTTCAGCTCAGTAGTTCTTAACATATTAAGCAGCTCGGGCAGTGGCTTGTTAATTTCGTTCATGTTGTAGTTTAGAACGAATTGACTATAGCTATCCGGCAAGGATTGCAAGATCAGGTCAGTGGCCAGCTCTTGGTCAAGCGGGAATCCCAACCTCTGTAGGTTTTCTATGTACCCAATCATTTTGAGTACATATGGGCCTACGGGAGCCCCATCTGACATCTTGCACTGAAACAGTGCCCTTGAGATCTCAAATCTCTCATGCCTCGCTTGTCCTTGATACAGTTGACGAAGATGTTCAACCATATCGTAAGCGCTCATTAGCTCGTGTTACTTCTGAAGCTCAGAGTTCATGGTCGCGAGCATTAAATAGGACACATCTAATGCATCATCTTGATGCTTCTTGTAAGCATCTTTATCTGCTGGCGTGGCATTGGCGGAGGAGCCTCTGGAATGAGCTGCTCCAGAACGTACAGTTTACGTTCTTGGGTGAGAACTATTCTCAGGTTCCTGTACCAGTCCAGGAAATTTTGCCCGTTGAGCTTGTCCTTCTCAAGGACTGAACGTAGGGAGAAGGAGTTCATATTCGACGTCATGGTTATCTACAACAGAAAAATGCAGAAAATAAATATCATATTCTTTTAAATCATTTAATTAGGCCTTTAACTAAATGATGCTCCCACTGAATTCTATAATTCATGTGGGACAAGATCCACATCATACTAACCCTTGAGTTAGCTTTGGCTAATACGCCCAAGATTTAGTATGATCGGTAGGTAACGATTTACCAATTACATCTCTATGCAACTTTTGTTTATAGGATCATTATCCGCAGTTATATTAAAACTTGAGTTAGCTTTGGCTAATACGCCCAAGAATTAATATAAATGTGATTTATGTCCTATCTATCCAACCATTGGAAGAATGCCTATAGTTGTACTCGATCCAACAGAGTTAACTAGGAATACTCAATCTAATTGAGTTTGTATTCGCCCATGCGTTGATAAGCGGGACCAAGATTGTCCCTCCGTACCCTACCAAGATAATATGTGTTGCTCTGCTTTGGTAGATTCAACAACACATGTGATCGAGGTAGTGATAGGTATCACGGCACGGTAGGCATTAGAGTTGACGTGATTTAGATCTAATCTAAACGATTATGCGTATCATATACTCGATAGATCTAATCTAATCGAAAGGGTGCATCATGTGCACGACTTATATCTAATCTAATCGTTAGGCACTAATTAATTACTTAATCATGCATCACATATACACAAGCAATTAATTAAATTAATTTGTGATTTTTCATGGCCCTACTACGATCTTCTCAAGCCAATGAGAAGATCGGATGGTCAACCTAGGGTCAATGACTTCTTAAGCTCCTCCCTTTGACCACCTTGTGTAGCTCGCGCCCTCCTCGTAACTCCGTCTCGAGTGGACCTTCCACGGCTCCAATTTTGTACATTACAATTTTGAAACTCGAGTTACATTCGAGTCTAAACTAATTTACAATAAGAATAAATAGAGAAATGCACGACGCGCAGGTCGCGTATCAAACAATACAGCACACACAACCACATGATGGCATGCAGGCCGTATTATGAATTACAATACAAAATATACCAATCCAATTGGATATTTTTGGGCCATGACTATCAAAAATTATACATAATTCTAAATTATGTATTTTCTATAATTTTCTACAATTTTAATACCAATTTTTACTAGTAAAAATTCCCGGCGGTCCCGTTAAGCGGTTTTCGGGCGCAATCGCGGAACGAATCCCCTTGCAGGGCCAGGGGCAGCTCCCCTACCCACAATCTAACCATCGCGAGGCTTCCTTAGCGATCCTACAGCGCCTTATCCCGCTGTCCCAAAAAGTTTTGGGGCGAAACCTTGCCGTTTCGGAAAAACCTTCTCGGTAGTCGAAGCCTACAAGTGTCGAAACACTTGTGCTTCGCTTCTACGAGAAAATTACTCATAAAAATCCATAAAAACTTAAATTTACAGAAAATCACAGATGCTATATTTTTCATAAAAATAAAAAAATAAACTCGTACAAGTCTTCGCACGTGGCTCTGATACCACTGTTGGGTTTTTCGGGCCGCGAAAACCACTTTTCGCGTCGCAGAAACCCCGAAACCCCCAGCCACGGATCCGTTCGAAGTAAAAACTTTTGAAAACATATGAGTACGAGTTTACAAAAACCTAGATCTACTCTAGATCTACAAAGAAGAAGAGCTTATACCTTCGATGTGTGCCCTTTTCGTATCCCGCTCTGTAACACCCACGAATTTCTTAAGTTAAGTATGTGAAGATTTTCTCTTAGAATAAAAGAAGATAAGATAGAACCAAAAATATATAAAAGAAAAGGAATTGGTCAAGGATTGAACCTTGAACCTTCTTAAGTTAAGAATTATGGAATTACCACTAGACCATCATAAGTTATTGTTGAATAGAGAATGGAAATTGTAGATAAAGATAAGAGTATGATTAAGAGAAGGAAGCAAGAAAACATCAAGTAGCTTTCTTCCTCTTTCTCTTGATTAAGAAGCAAGACAAGTTGTTTTTTTCCTTCCTCACTCTTTTTCCATTTTCGTGGAGATACAAGAGGGAATAAGAGGAGAGGAACTAAGGGGATGAATGAAGACATTTTCTTCATCATTAAGAGAATAAAGGATGAATTAAGAAGAAGGGAAAGCAAAGTTTCTTTTGCTTCTTACTCCCACCTAGCATAAGAGGAAAAACAAAGAAGAGTTTTCATTTTTTCTTCCCTTTCCTCACCATTGCCGTGACCTAGAGTATCCCCTTTCCCCTTTTCCGAAAATCCAACTAAGGTTTTTTCCCTAAGAAAACCAAACCACAAGAAGGGATCCTCAAGATCTATCTCTCACAAGCAAGAGAAGCAAAAGGGAGCACTAGAAGGAGAAGCTTTCTTCTTCCTCTTCACAAAGGTTATCTTCTCTTAGGGAAAAGACCAAGCAAGAGGATGTGAGTATCCCCTCACCTGTGGTACAAGTTGTTATATGATTTTGTTCGAGTTTAAATGGATTAACAACCTAGGGTTTCTTTTGGGAACTTTCGGCCATGACACTTGTAAAACTTATGGAAGCTCAAAACCAAAACCCACATGATTAAGTTTTCTTTCCTCAAGATATGCTATGAATATGACCTTGATATTTCATGCTTGTATGTAGCTTGGAGTTAGGTAAAACCCCACCTTAGGGTTCGGCCATGAAAAGACTTAAAACCCTAGAGAAGCTCAATTTAAAAACTAACATGTTTATGATTTCTTCTATGATGTGATATGAATGTTCTCTTGATGTTTTATACTTGTATGTTGCTTGGAACTAGTAGGACCTTACCTTAGAGTTTCGGCCATGAAGGGATTAAATACCTTAGAAAGGTTCAATTTCAAATCTAGCTTGCTTATGTTTTACCTTATGAAAGGATATGAAGATAACATAATGCACTTGAGATTTCATGTTGATTAGGGTTAGGTTTTCACATGGTAAACTTTCAGCCAAAATAAAATGTAGGGCTTAGGCAAGCTTAAATTCAACCCTAACATGTTTATGTTCTTCTTATGATATGCTATGAAATTTATAGGGTACTTACATGCTTGTATTTGGTTGAAAAATCCTAGAAGAAGTATCAAGTATGAAGTTTTTCATAACATGTTATGTATGTTCTCTTGATGTTTTATACTTGTATGTTGCTTAGAACTAGTAGGACCTTACCTTAGGGTTTCGGTCATGAAGGGATTAAATACCTTAAGGAGGCTCAACTTCAAATCTAGCTTACTTATGTTTTACCTTATGAAAGGATATGAAGATAACATAATGCACTTGAGATTTCATGTTGATTAGGGTTAGGTTTTTCACATGATGAACTTTCGGCCAAGTGAAATGTAGGGCTTAGGCAAGCCTAAATTCAACCCTAACATGTTTATGTTCTTCTCTATGATATGCTATGAAAGTTATAGGATACTCACATGCTTAGAACCTATGTTTTGTGGCATTCGGC
The DNA here is from genome assembly GCF_018446385.1 of Zingiber officinale. NCBI lineage: Eukaryota > Viridiplantae > Streptophyta > Magnoliopsida > Zingiberales > Zingiberaceae > Zingiber > Zingiber officinale. The sequence continues at coordinate 29,992,377 of NC_055986.1, read as the reverse complement.
CACCTATGTTTATGGACTTAGGAAGCTTGAAACTTTAATCTAATATGCTCATGTGGTTGCCTATGATAAATGCATGGAAATTGTTTAGGGTTCACATGTTTACATGCTATTTGTAACCAAGTTTTGGACCTTGTATGTTTCGGCCAATGTGGGTTTCTAAACCTAGGAAGCATAGAACCTAAATCAAATATGCTCATGATGTTCTTTATGATAAATGTTATAGAAATGGAATTGGGTTCGTATGCTTGTATGATTTCATGCAACCTAAGTGAGCCTATGCATGTTTCGGCCACCCTTAGTTAGTTGAGGATTTAGACCAAATTATGATTCATTATGTACTTTCCTTTGCCATGATATGAATTAGGAAAAGTTAACTCGTGATCCATGCATGATTATGTTTTCTTTTCCTTCCATGATATATTATATATGCTCGCTTAAGTATGCTTATGAACCATGTATGAGAATGATACCTATATTGGCTATGTGCCCAAATGTGATGGCTACGTGCCCAAATATGATGGCTATGTGCCCAAGTATGCATGACTATGTGCCCATTTATGCATACCTTATGAATAACATGAATGACATGAACATGATATGATATGAATGACATGAACTTGATATGCTATGAATAACATGAACATGATATGCCATGAATGACATGAACATGATATGATATGATATGAATGACATGGATATGATATGCTATGAATGACATGAATATGATATGCTATGAATGACACATGATAAAGATATGATATGACATGTATTTTACTTTAAATGGCTTGTACCAAAAGGGTGGGCTCCTTATGCGCCCCTAGGTCGAATTACGGGCCTAGTAAAGGATGGGCTCCTTACGTGCCCCTAGGCCGAGCTACGGGTCTAGTTCCTAGTAGGTTCAAGACTAGCTACCTTGGGTCTACTTAGGATGCGCGCATTATGTATGTATGTGGTACTAAGCCGGGCCCCTTCATGTTGAGATTATTTTCAAGTACTATATGATACTATTTTAAGACATCTCACACATGACATAAACCATGTTTTGAAAGGCATATTGCACATGACATTTCCCATGTTTTAAAGAATATCTTGCATCCATGCTCACGATATGATGTGAAATAGTGCTTACAGTTATGCTATGATATGATGCCTTGATGCTATTAAAAGAAATGTCATGATGCTTTCACTTATGCTATGATGTACACTTATGCTATGATGTGATATATGCCACATATAATGATTTCTTATGCTATGATATGATCTATATCATGTTATGATGATTTCTTATGCTATGATATGATCTATACCATGATATGATGATTTCTTATGCTATGATATGATCTATACCATGTTATGATGTTTTCTGATGCTATGATATGATCTATACCATGATATGATGATTACTTATGCTATGATATGATTTATGCTATGATTTGATGTTACTTATACCATGATAAGATTTATGCCATAACATGTTGTTACTTTATGTTACGATATTATTAAAATTCATGCCATGATATGACATGTTTTAGTTATATGATGATATGAGCGTCCTTTATTCTATGATGTATGATATGATGAATTCTACATGATATGTTGGTTTTTGTGAGTAGGAAAGGATCTCACTAAGTCTTGAGTGCTTACAGATACTTTTCCTTGTACCACAGATAAAGGTAAAGGATGGATAAACTAGAGGAGCAGCAGGAAGGGGCAAGAGATGTGTGATGGTGACTTGGCTAAAGAAATAAAATGACCTGCTGAAGTGAACTTAGAATAATATGTTATGTTATGTGATGTCTTTCATGATTCACTATTTAAGTTGAACCATGTTATTTCATGCTCATATGCTTAGTATGATTCTAGAAAAAAATAAATATGCTTCTGCTATATGTATGTTTATGTATGCTAAGTCAAAGAAAGAAAGTAACCCCGCCCTCACTAGGCAGGAGTGGTAAAAGGGGCGGGCGTTACACGCTCGTCCAAGGAGATGTCGCATCTCAAGTTGTCAAGGTAGACAACTCTCTATGCGTATCCACACGAACAACTCAATGGAGGGAGAACCTTTGAGTGTGCTAGCACTCCAAGAAGGTATCGACAATGGAGAGGAGAGGGAGAGAAGAATTGGAGCAAGGAAGAAGATGAGAGTTACACTTGCAAAATGAAACTTATTTCATCCAATAAAGTGGTCGGCCACTTATGTGGTTTGTAACCTCCATGGGATACCAAGAGTCACAACTCTTGGTAACTCCCATGAGGTGGCACTTCACTTAAGTAACCATGATGATGTGGAGCATCATCATTGGTCCACTTAATGCCAACTCACCAATGAGGTGGCATAAAGTCAAGTCAAACTTGACTCTTCATCTTCCTCTCAAGTCAAGTCAAACTTGACTTAATCTCTCTCATGGTTGATCTAATCCAACCATTTAATTCAAGCCAATTTAATATAATGAATCTTATTCATTTAATTAAATTGATTCAATGAGTCATAATCTAAATTAGACTCATTGAACATATGAATCAACTTGAGTTCAACTCAATTAGCCCAATTAGGATTACTCTTAATCCAATTTGATTCATCAAATGAATCTAATCCTCTTTGTTCATCATATGAACCTAATCTCTATCTAATTGTCCTTAGTGTGTGACCCTATAGGTTCTTGTAACGTTGCCAATGCCCCTAAACCCATTTAGGAGCATAAGTAATGAGCGGTATCTAGCAACACATCATTACTACCCAAGTTACAAGAATGTTGAGATCCAACATCACCTTGTGACTACTAATTGTGACTCCTCACAATATATGACAAATGTCCTTCTATCCTAAACATCTAGATTGATCAATGTGAGGCATAGACCGTGTCATCCTCTGATCAATCTAAATCTTGAACTTCAAGTAGACTCACTAAATCAAATGAGCTCAATATCTCATATTGACTCATTTGGGCATGACCATGCACTTCGTGGTCTCACTCTATCAAGAATATCGATGTATCTCCCGTTATATAGGAGGGATAGAACCCATCTACATCACTCACATCCCTCTGCATAATTCGTTACATACCCAGTAATCGCCTTTATAGTCCACCCAGTTAAGGGTGACGTTTGACGAAACTAAAGTACATAACTCCTTATGTAGGGAAACATGGTGACTTCAGGTCTAAGGACTAGTAGTCATACTAATAGCCACATGAGAAAGTATATGACACTCATATAACGATCCATGATACTTTCTCATGGCGGGTCATTCAGTATACATTCTCCAATGCATACTCTTGTGTCAACTTGATATCTCTATATCCATGACTTGTGAGATCAAGTCATCGAGTTGACCTACATACTAGTCTTATTGCATTAACATTATCCCTGAATGTTAATACTCGACTAGGAATTATTAAGAGTAGTGTTCCCTATATCATCTCACTATCGGTTCAACTAACCGATTGATATAGGTGATAACCGTCTACTCAAGGACGCTATTATACTTAGTTTATTTGGCACCAATACAAGTAAGTATAATAACCAAAACACATGCCTTTATTTATATAAGAATATGATACAACAAGTCCATAATACAATCATCAAATGATTGGCTCTAGGGCTCTAACTAACAGGGTTCGGGTGAGCCCTTTTCCGGATGGCAGAGATCACCCAAGTAAGCGGATCCGGAGCGGAAGACCCGGACCGAGGTGGGACTAAAACGGAGCAGAGGTCCCGGACGAGAAAGTCAACTAGAGTTGACTTTCGGGGTCCGGGGCGCTCGGAGCTGACCGAGGCGCCCGGACCAGCCTTTTAACCAGGATCGAGTTTTGACTCGATCTAATCGTTGGGGGATAAATTTTATCCCCCTAGGGTGCCCGGAACCCTTCCAGGCGCCCCGACCAAGGCTATAAATATAGCCTTGGTCCAGAAGTTTTTTAATGAACTCTAAATTGTAATTTCAAACACTTGTGCACTTCTATTCTAGTTTAGCTTCTATTTTCTGCACTTCAACGCTGTACGAGGCTTCTCCGCCTGAAGGAGTTTTTAGTGAGCTTAATCTTCCTTGGATTAACAACCACATCGGTTGTAACCAAGTAAACCTTTTGTGCCTCGCTTTTTCTTTATGCTTTTAATTTATCAGCTTACTTTATATATGAAAGTGTTAGTTTAAAGAGTTCGAGGAGGGTTTGTCTTTTTGTGTTTGCAGGATATCCAACCCCCCTTCCAGCCGGCCCAACGGTCCTACAAATGGTATCGGAGCCGAGACACCTCAGAAGGACTAACCGCCGTCTGAAGCAACAAAACGATGGCCGGAGCTAGCGACTACCCACCAGTATTCGAGGGGGAGTTTTCCGTCTGGAAACAAAAAATGGAGGTATATCTAAACTCAGATATTGGTATTTTTCTAATAATGAAATCTGGTTACGAGGAACCAAAGAACGCGAATGGTGAAGAACTCGATTTATGCCTCTGGAACAAGAAGCAACGTGATGAGTCCATGGCAAACGGTCAGGCAACATTTCACATTCTAAGCGCAATACCAACTAAAGATTTCGACAGAGTCGGAGAGTATAAAAGCGCAAAAGAACTTTGGGAAAAGTTCTTAAAACTCTACAAAGAACAAGTCAAAATTAAATCCAACACCGATTCAACGCCAGAACAGTTCGAGAATGAGGAAACTGCCGAGATAGTCGATCTCCATCCCGAGGACACAGAAAGCTCATCCCAAGTGAACATCAATGAAGGGGAAGAGATATTGGAAGAAAGCAACTCAACAGGGGGAGAACCAACTGCCGACGAGGTAAGTAAGGTACCTCTACCCTCTGAACAACTAGTTAAATTAATCAAATTAGCTGAAGATTTTTGCAAATAAAAAATTGAATCATCAAAAGAATTTTTTGAATTACAAAATGTTTTGACGAAAGATTCTTGCGAATCACAAAGTATTTTTTCGAAAACTTTTTCCGGATCTAAAAATTTTTTCGAATTACAAATTATCTCGTTGAAAGAGTTTTTCGAATCGTAAAATGATTTGACAAAAGATTCTTGCAAGTTACAAAATATTTGGTCGAATGAATCTTGCAAATTACGAAACATTTTTTTGAACAAAGTTTGCAAATTAGAGAGATTATCGAAAGAGTTTTTCAGATTAGAAAATCTTCTGTCGAATAAATTACGAAATATTTTTTCGAACAAAGTTTACAAATTAGAGTTTTTCGGAGTAGTAAATCTATTATCCACAGATTGTTGAAAATTAAAATTTATGTTGTCAAAATACTTTTGCAAATTATAAATATTTTGTCGAACGAAGTTTGCAAATCAGAAGTATTATCGAAAAACTTTATCAAGTTTATATTAACGAAATATCCTTACGAATTAGGAATTCATAATACAATAGAAAAGACATGTTACAATTTGCACAAATTTCTACATGTTCAAACTATCTTGTTTCAAAGTTAAGAAATTATGATAATTTAAAATTTTCTGATAAAATCATTAGAATATATAAATAAATAAATACATAGAAATTTTTTTTTAATGTTATCAATTCTCTTAAATTTTCTTGCATAAATTTTTCGGCTTAGAAAGTTTTTTTTTATTAATGACGAAAACTTAGAAATTTTTTTTTCAAAAGTTATTTCTTGACTTAGAATTTTTTTTTTCAAAAGTTATTTCTTGACTTAGAAATATTTTCCAGAAAATCATTGAAATAAATTTTTATAATGTTTCTAAGTATCAACCCTTAGATTTTTCTTGCAACCCCAAATTTTTATGTGATCAAAGAGGGAGAAGAAAAAGTATAAGTCTAGGGGGAGGTAGAAATTGAAAATTGGAATTTTTTAAAATTTCATTTTTTCTATCATGTTGCATGTTATTGAAATAGAAATTATTTCATTTTCATATCTATTTTTGTCCCTAGCTTAACTTGGGTTGATAACATCAAAAAGGGGGAGATTGTTGGAACCCCAAGGTTGTTTTGGTGTGATCAACAAGTTAAGTTAGGCTCTGTGTTGTTTTAACCTTGTGTCTAAGTATGCAGGAGCTTAGGAGCACAGGTACTCGAGCGGAAAATGCAGCTAGTGAGAAGGATGGCACTCGGTGCGTTCGAGGGACGAGGTGCTGCGGAAGAGTACCCCGGTGGACGAGAAGGAAGCGTGCGGTGGTTCCTAGGGATGAAAGCCGGAGCGGAAGATTGCTCAAGGAGCAAGAGATGCAGCTAGCGAGAAGGTCGGTACGGGGTGCGACCGAGGGAGGAGAAGGAAACACGCAGCGATTCCGAGGGACGAGAAGCCGGAGCAGAAGGCTGTTGGAGAAAATCGGAAGTTGGGTTCGGGTGAGCCCTTTTCCGGATGGCAGAGATCACCCAAGTAAGCGGATCCGGAGCGGAAGAACCGGACCCAGGCGGGATTGAAACAGAGCACAGGTCCTTGAAGAGAAAGTCAACCAGAGTTGACTTTCGGGGTCCGGGGCGCCCGGACCCCTCCGGGGCACCCGGAACCCTTTCGGGCGCCCAGACCAGCCTTTTCACCAGGATCGAGTTTTGACTCGATCTGATCATTGGGGGATAAAGTTTATCTCCCCAGGGCGCCCAGAACCCTTCCAAGCGCCCCGACCAAGGCTATAAATATAGCCTTGGTCCATATGCTTTTTAATGAACTCTAAATTGTAATTTCAAACACTTGTGCACTTCTGTTCTAGTTTAGCTTCCGTTTTCTGCACTTCAACACTGTACGAGGCTTCTCCTCCTGAAAGAGTTTTTAGTGAGCTTAATCTTCCTTGGATTAACAACCACATCGGTTGTAACCAAGTAAACCTTTTGTGCCTCACTTTTAATTTATTAGCTTACTTTATATATGCAAGTGTTAGTTTAAAGAGTTCGAGGAGAGTTTGTCTTTATGTGTTTGCAGGATATCCAACCCCCCTTCCAGCCGGCCCAATAGTCCTACATTAGGTTATGTGCACTTTATGCTATCATGATATGCTAAAAACATGCTATGTTTCATGATATGACAAGAACATGCTATGTTACATGATATAACAAGAACATGATATGTTTACGAAAGGCTTATGTAAGATGAAAAGCCTAAGAGATGCCTCCCTTAAGTTGGGATCAAGAACACTTTTCATGATATGACAAGAATATGATATGCCATGATATGACAAGAACATGATATGTATGATATGATAAGAAACATGATATGCTATTTTACTTTTGTATGGCTTGTACCAAGGGTGGGCTCCATAAGCGCTCCTAGGTCGATGGTCTATGAAATGGGCCTAGTAAAAGGGATGGGCTCCTATGTTGCCCCTAGGTCGATGGTCTATGAAACAGGCCTAGTTCCTAGTAGGTTCAAGATTAGCTACCTTGGATCTACTTAGGATGCGTGCATTCATGTATGTATGTGGTACAAGCTGGGCCCTTATGTTGAGATTATGTTTAAGTATGTATAAGATATATGTTTTCAAAAAGGACATCTTGCATATGTTCATTTCATGATACATGTTTTCAAAAGTACATCTTGCATCTACATGTTCATGTTATATGGTTCTCCTTTATGCTTATGTAAGATGCTCTTGAAAATATGTCTATGATGCTTATATGATCATGTTACCATTTTATGTTATGCTCTCACCTGATATGATATGATTATGCTCTCACATGATATGATATGATTTTATGATTATGCTCTCACATGATATGATATGATTTTATGATTATGCTCTCACATGATATGATATGATTTTATGATTATGCTCTCACACGATATGATATGATTTTATGTTATGCTCTCATATGATATGATATGATTTTATGTTTATGCTCTCACATGCTATGATATGATTTTATGTCTATGATCTCATATGATATGATATGACTTTATGCTTATGTTTTCACATGTTATGTTATGATTTTCCAAATGAACATGTTACTACTTTATGGTTATGCATGATTCGTTGGTTTGTGAGTAGGAAAGGGACTTACTAAGCCTATATGCTTATAGTTTTATGTTTCCTTGTACTGCAAAAAAAGGAAAGGAATGGCTAAATTAAGAGGAGCAGCAGGAAGGGCAAGAATGTGTGTGGAAGTGGCATGGTGGAATATATCCATTTATATTTCAGAACTTATATATACCTAAGTTGTACATGAGAACCATGTTTTGACTTTATGCTTTTGAAAATAACTTGAACTAGTATGGATAGTTATGCACTTATGTCCTCCTTGTTGCATGTTGGGATGCTTATGATATCATGAATCATGTTTTAAGTAGTTGCTGATAAATCAAGTTATATGCATGAATACTAGTGCATTCACATGTTATGATTGAAAGATTAATTAACATGTTAAGCATGGTTCTATGTTATATGACTATATAGTTCACATGTCATGTTTAGTCCATATGCATATGATTAGATTAAATTTTAACCCCCACTTCCGCTGCCATGATTTCATATGCATATGTATACATGTATGTATGTTTTAAGTAAGTAACCCCGTCCCTTCTTTAGAGTAGTAGTAGAGGGGTGGGCGTTACAGATTGGTATCAGAGCAGGTCTGCATTTCCATGACACACACACATCAAGCCTACATCCTGCCACTCCAAGTAATAATTTCTATGCCTACTTTATTTCTTTTTATGTATGATAACGAATGCTTTAATTTATGTTTACATGTCTACTCTATTTTTAATTATGATAAGTCACAGTTTTAGTCTAAGTATGCATGATGGTAGGTTAGGAATAATGATAACTTATGCTAGCCTTGTTGTCATTTATGAAGATAAGCATGGCTAGAAGATGCAATACCAGAGCTGATGAGATAGTACCTCCACCTGATCTGATACATGTAGTCACTGAACTTCAGCGTCAGGTCACAGAACAACAACAAGTGATAAATACTCTGATGATTCAGCAGGGGAATCCTGCCTCCCCACCAGGGAACCAGAATGTGATGTCAGTTATACCTACAGCTGCACCAGTACCACCGGCACTTGTACCACTGGTAGGCCCATCCCCATTAGTTCGATAGGAGGCATACCTGATTCAGTGGCAGAGGCTGAAGCCGGAAGTTTTCTCTGGTAATTGTGAACCATGGGACGCTCAAGCTAGGTTCAAGACTGTGGAAAGCATAGTAGAACTATTGGACTGGCCAGAGCATAAGAAAGTCAAGTGTGCATCATTCTGCCTTACTGGAGATGCCAGAATGTGGTGGGACCGAGTTAAATAAAAAATACAAATAAACCAAATGAGATGGATGGATTTTGAAGCTGAATTCTTTGAAGAATTCTTCCACATGCGTGTGACTAACAAGCACTACGATGAGTTCACCAAGTTCCGACAAAGGTGACCTACCAGTTAATGAAGTTGTGAAGAGATTCAACCGTCTAGCGCGCATATGCCCAGAGTTGGTCAGCACAGAAAGAGAAAGGGTCTGACTTATGCTGAAGATGCTCAAACCCGAGATAGCTCTGAATGTGGCCGGCGGAGTTAATAGACTGCAGACTGCCGAAGAGCTAATCAGCAGTGCCCTGATCACCGAACACTATCTGAAGGCACTGAACGAGGGCAAGAGTCAAGTCCAGCCCGAAGGACAGAAACCTCAAAATACCAGAACCAGCTGGAAAGGAAACCACAATGGCAAGAGAAAGCAATGGAACAACACTAAGGGTGGTCCAGCAAGCAAGCAACCTACGTTCCCTCAGTGTACCACATGTGGGAAGAAGCATCCAGGAATATGTCGTATAGGCACAAATAGGTGCTACAACTGTGGATTGGAAGGACATATGGCCAGAAACTGTCCTACCCAGATTCAGACACCTCCTCAGTAGTATGTCCAGAACAGAGGTGCTCCCCCACAACTACACCAGATGCAGGCTGCTATAGAAGGGACTTTGATAAGCCAAGGGAGACTGGAAGCTCTGCTAGTTACGATGAATGCCAGGATCTTCTCCCTCACCAAGGAAGATGTGGCGAATGCTTCTACCGTTGTCACATGTCAGATATTTATTTTCAGTCAGCATGCTACTGTATTATTTGATACTGGGGCGATGCACTCATTCGTCTCTACACCTTTCACAAGGAAGATAGACATACCACCACAAGCCATAGATCGCAAGTTCTTAACAACCCTACCTTCGGGAGAAGTAATGCCATCTACGCATATGCTGTGAGTCGCGCCCGTCAGAATCTCAGACAGGGAACTCTACTGTGATTTGATAGTGCTCAACATGTAGGATTCTGATATTATTTTAGGCATGGATTTCCTGAGTAAGTATGGTGCTTCGATAGAGTGCCGTAAGAGAAAAGTGGTTTTCCGGTCTGAAGCAGAACCGATGTTTGAATTTATTGGGAAGCCATGAGAAATTATGTGCTACGGTGTTGAAAATATGTCCAGACAGCTCTCTACCCTGACTATAGTACCGACGCTGTTCGACAATATATTGGGGAAGCAAACCTGTGACCAAAGCATCCAAAGGATCAAGCAAGAGGTCTTAGAAGGAAAGGATGATGGATTTCGTATCACTGACAGTGGAATATTATACCTCAGAGATCGCTTATGTATTCCCGACGATCCGGAATTGTGATAGAAGATACTGGAAGAAGCCCATGCAACACCCTATGCGATGCATCCTGGATCCACCAAGATGTACCAAGACCTGAAAAAGAGATTTTGGTGGTTCGGTATGAAAAGAGACGTGGCTCAGTATGTCAGTACCTTTCTGACCTGCCAGAGAGTTAAAGCAGAACACCAGAGACCTGGAGGTGTACTACATCTAATTCAGATTCCAGAATTGAAATGGGAGGATATTTATATGGATTTTATCTCGGGACTACCCAAAATGACGAACGGCTACGATGCCATATGGGTAATCATGGACAGATTGACGAAATCCGCCCACTTCCTAGCAATCAAGATGAATTATTCGATTGAGCAACTGACTCAATTATATGTCAAGGAAATTATTAGATTACATGGGATTCCTAAGACCATTATTTCTGACAGAGATGGTCGCTTTATTTCACATTTCTGGGAATGTGTTCAGAGGGCTCTTGGCACGAAGCTATTGTTCAGTACTGCCTTCCACCTTCATACCGATGGACAAACAGAGAAGGGTGAACCAAGTACTAGAAGATATGTTACGAGCTTGCGCCTTAGACTTCAAGGGGAGTTGGTGTCGATATCTATGCTTAGCGGAATTCGCCTACAACAATAGTTACCAAGCTACTATTGGAATGGCGCCTTACGAGGCTTTATACGGGAGGAAATGTAGATCCCCTATATGCTGGTACGAAGGCGGTGAAAAGAAGGAGATGGGATTCTGAACAGATTTCATTGACAACACCACCCGTGCTATATAGAACATCCGCCAACGAATAGAAACTGCTTAGAGTTGGCAGAAGAATTATGCAGATAAGCGACATAGGCCGTTGGAATTTAGTGTCAGGGATTCGGTATTTCTCAAGGTAGCTCCTATGAAAGGAGTTATGAGGTTCGGAAAGAAGGGAAAGCTGAGTCCGTACTATGTGGGACCATATCAGATTCAGAAAAGGGTCGGCAAGGTAGCTTATGAGATAGAGCTGCCTCAAGAGATGTCAGCTATCCACAACGTGTTCCACATTTCGATGCTAAAGAAATGTATTCCAAGCACAGACCAAGTGATCGAGCCATAGACAGTACAAGTTCAAGAGGACCTAAGTTATGAGAGCTGATCGGTTCAGATATTAGACCGTGATGTCAAAAGACTAAGGAACAAAGAGGTACCCTTAGTAAAGGTCCTGTGGTAAAATCAACGGTTCGAAGAAGTCACTTGGGAACGCGAAGACGATATGAAACAAAAGTACCCAGAGCTATTTTAAGTTCGAGGATGAACTTTTATGAGGTATGGGGGACTGTAACACCCATAGGATCCCTAGTCATTTTATGTGAATTGTTACCTGATTAAAATAAGCCTTATATGAATATTTCCAAAAATAAAAGAAAAATAGAACCAAAAATAGGCATGACCAAGGTTTGAACCTTGGACCACTTGTTAAATTCATGAATGTCATAACCAGTAGCCCCAGCAGGGGTGTGCTGTTAGGAAGGAAAGGGGCAAGATAGTTAAAGGTAAAGAAAGTGAAGGCTCTCTTCACTAAGAAGGAAAAGTTTAAGTTTCCTTCTTCTTCTTTCAATGAGAAGTTGGTTTTTGCCTTCTTCCTTCATGGAGAATAAATAGGAAAAAGGGAAAGAGAACTTCATTTTTTCTTCCCTCTTCCTCCTCCTCCTCCTCCCCACCGAAATCAAGTCCCTCTCCTCACCATTGTCGAAACCAACCAAAGGGATTTTCTCTCTAGGAAAGCTTCATAAGCAAGGTTACTTCTCCTAGTAAATCAAGCGAGAGGAAGTAAGTATCCCCCTCACCTGCAGAACAAGTAGCTCCCATGTTTTCTATGCTTAAAAATGATTTGTAAAAAAACCTAGGAAGTTACCTTGTAGGGTTCGACCATGAGAAGTAAATTTAGAAACATGCCATCTATTAGTTTTTGGTTATCTATGGTTGTTAAAGTTTTATTGTTACATGTGTTTTAAAAAAAAAAGGAAAAAAAAAACTTAGAAGCACACTCTTTTAAGTTTCGGCCATGAAAAGATTAAGAGGTTTAGAGAAGGTTAAGATATAAACGATGCTTGTACATGATTTCTTATGGTTTGTAACTCACTACATGATGTTAGGTTAAGGTTCTTCATGTTTGATGTTGCTTAGATCTTGGAACTTTGCTCTTTAGGGTTCAGCAATGAAAAGATAAAGAGGTTTAGAGAAAGTTAAGATGTAAATTATACTTGTACATGATTTCTTATGGTTTGTAACTCACTACATGATGTTAGGTTAAGGTTTTTCATGTTTGATGTTGCTTAGATCTTGGAACTTTTCTCTTTAGGGTTCGGCCATGAAAAGATAAAGAGGTTTAGAGAAAGTTTAAAATGTAAACTATGCTTGCTTATGATCCCTTTTGGTTTGTAACTCACTACATGATATTAGATTAAAATTTTCATGCTTCATGTTGCTTAAAGATCTAGAACCAAGCTCTTAAGGTTTCGGCCAAGAGGGAATAAAGGAATTAGAGGAAGTTTAAGAACCTAATTATGATTGTTTATGAATCCTCATTATATGTCACCCACTATATGATGTTAGTTTAAGATTTTTCATGCTTCATGTTGAAGAAAAGATTGAGAACCATGCTACTAGGGTTCGGCCAAGAAGAATAAGAAAAAAAAAGGAGATTAGGTTAAAAGCTACCTAGGGTTTCTCAAGGTCTTACATGCTATGTTAAGTATTATGAAAACTTAGGTATTTGATTTCCATGTTTTATGTTGCTTGAAAACCTAGGATTCATATGGTTCAGCCAAGTTAGGGTTTGTAGGAAGTTCAAAACCCTAACCATGCATGATAATGATTCTATATGATATGGTATGAACTTTTATGTTATGATATGCTTTATGTTATGTACACACATGACATCATGTTATGATTCCTTATGAAATGCTTTATGTTATGTGCACTTATGATTCCTTATGATATGTTTTAGGTTATGTGCACTTTATGCTATCATGATATGCTAAAAACATGCTATGTTTCATGATATGACAAGAACATGCTATGTTACATGATATGACAAGAACATGATATGTTTATGAAAGGCTTATGTAAGATGAAAAGCCTAAGAGATGCTTCTCTTAAGTTGGGATCAAGAGCACTCTTCATGATATGACAAGAACATGATATGCCATGATATGACAAGCACATGATATGTATGATATAATAAGAAACATGATATGCTATTTTACTTTTGTATGGCTTGTACCAAGGGTGGGCTCCATAAGCGCCCCTAGGTCGATGGTCTATGAAACGGGCCTAGTAAAAGGGATGGGCTCCTAAGTTGCCCATAGGTCGATGGTCTATGAAACGGGCCTAGTTCCTAGTAGGTTCAAGATTAGCTACCTTGGATTTACTTAGGATGCGCGCATTCATGTATGTATGTGGTACAAGCTGGGCCCTCATGTTGAGATTATGTTTAAGTATGTATAAGATATATGTTTTCAAAAATGACATCTTGCATATGTTCATTTCATGATACATGTTTTCAAAAGTACATCTTGCATCTACATGTTCATGTTATATGGTTCTCCTTTATGCTTATGTAAGATGCTCTTGAAAATATGTCTATGATGCTTATATGATCATGTTACCATTTTATGTTATGCTATCACCTAATATAATATGATTTTATGATTATGCTCTCACATGATATGATATGATTTTATGATTATGCTCTCACACGATATGATATGATTTTATGTTATGCTCTCATATGATATGATATGATTTTATGTTTATGCTCTCACATGCTATGATATGATTTTATGTTATGCTCTCATATGATATGATATGATTTTATGTTTATGCTCTCACATGCTATGATATGATTTTATGTCTATGATCTCATATGATATGATACGACTTTATGCTTATATTTTCACATGTTATGTTATGTTATGATTTGCCAAATGAACATGTTACTACTTTATGGTTATGAATGATTCGTGGTTTTGTGAGTAGGAAAGGGACTTACTAAGCCTATGTGCTTATAGTTTTATGTTTCCTTGTACTGCAGAAAAAGGAAAGGAATGGCTAAATTAAGAGGAGCAGCAGGAAGGGCAAGAATGTGTGTGGAAGTGGCATGGTGGAATAGATCCATTTATATTTCAGAACTTATATATACCTAAGTTGTGCATGAGAACCATGTTTTGACTTTATGCTTTTGAAAATAACTTGAACTAGTATGGATAGTTATGCACTTATGTCCTCCTTGTTGCATGTTGGGATGCTTATGATATCATGAATCATGTTTTAAGTAGTTGTTGATAAATCAAGTTATATGCATGAATACTAGTGCATTCACATGTTATGATTGAAAGATTAATTAGTATGTTAAGCATGGTTCTATGTTATATGACTATATGGTTCACATGTCATGTTTAGTCCATATGCATATGATTAGATTAAATTTTAACCCCCACTTCCGCTGCAATGATTTCATATGCATATGTATACATGTATGCATGTTTTAAGTAAGTAACCCCGTCCCTTCTTTAGAGTAGTAGTAGAGGGGCGGGCGTTACAATATTGATACTAGGTTGTCAAGTATCATATTAACTATTTTCTTATCTAGCCATTCTAAGTTAAGTAAAAAATAAAGTAAGGATGCATAATAAAAGTAACAAATCAAACAATCATGAAATTTTATCTAACAAGAAAAATAGTTTTTTATTATCTCCCTCTGAATCATAACCTTGATATGGTCTATATAGGTAATGAATATGACTATTGGGGATTCAATATTGATTTGATCCAAATTGATTACTCATGCTTGATTTAGGGATCTATGCTTAGACTTGATTTCTAGCAATTTGATCAACTAAAAACATATATGATTTTGAATCGCATCTTCATCTTATATGCGAGTCTAGATTAATTGTATATGATACTTTGAGTTTCAAGTATCATATTAAGGTACTTGGAGCCCAAAGTGAGCCATTCCAATGATCCTTTAAGTTCTTGAATTTGAATTTTCAAAGTGGAATTTTCTTTGTCAAGTTGTTGGACTTGAGTTGATGCTCCATTTTGAACTTGTTCATTTGAAGAGCATAGGTTAGCCTTATCCTTTAGGACTTCTAGCTTATGTTAGTGTGACTTGACCCATATATTAGATTTAATTAATTTTATGTTAAATTATAAATGATAGTATATAATTTATTAACTTTGGGAGTGTAACGACCCGGCCCCTTGGGCGGCCCATTTGGTGGCCCCTTGGCGGTCCCTTGGGCGGCCCAACCGGCGACACAAATTGGCGACCCCTATTGGTAGCGCTCACTTAGCTACCAGGATTCAGAAACTCTATTACTTATCCTGGAGGTTTAGAGTTCGAATCCTGGGGAAGGCAAAAAATCCACTGGCCAGGGGTGAGGAGACCTAGTGAGTAACGGCACGGCCGAGGGTCGTCGGTCGACGACATAAGGGGTCGCCAATTTGTGTCGCCGGTTGGGCCGCCCAAGGGACCGCCAAGGGGCTGCCAAATGGGCCGCCCAAGGGGCCGAGGGGCCGGGTCGTTACAATAAAAATAAATTGTCACGCCTCGGGGGAGACCCCGTCCGAAGAAATTTTGACAGCACCTCCCCTGTATGGGTGACAATCTGAACCATTTCTACATACTTAATATACCTCAGCCACAGGAAGCTGGAATATACACACAATCCCACAGTTTATATGTAGCCTACTCGGCTAATACAATAAAAACACAACCACGCAGTTATATGTAAATCTAACAACCCACTCGGCTGTACCAAAAACTAAACACGACGGAAAATGACAGAAAACCAAATACAAACCAAAATACAAGACTGCTAGCCGGCTAGGCTTACACAACCAACAAACAATATAAAATACCACATAACAACACTCCAGACACAAAACCGGAGCACAAAGCTAAATACACTGGTGCATAAAACAAATAAAACATAAATGGAAACGGTAAGTCTTCTGATGTGACGTGGGAACCGACAGGCAGGATACTCAAAGCGACTCCATAAACAACCTGGTACCTGAAAAATATAGTGTCCACGGGAGTGAGTTCAACAACTCAGCAGATACCTAGTTGACATGTATAGTAAACTATAACAAATGGTGATAACTATGGAGTATAGTCTCCTGGACAAAAAGCTGGAAGATGCACAATAGAAAAGACTGAAGAGAACTGTACTCATCAGGGCCTCCTATCAGAATATTCAGGTCGTCAGACCGAGAGTATCATAAATCCAGTATGCATGTCAAACATATGCATCCATCCAAATGTAGCATATAAATGCAACAAACACAATCAGTAAATGCATAAATGCATATGATGCCAATGACATGGTCACCCCTGACGCCAGTCAGCCATCTCACACACAATGGTGAGACCGAGTGGGTAGGGTTGTGACAACCGTGCACTCCGCCATCACTGCTCCTGATGAGTGACCGAGTGGACGGGATGCTGTCGGAGTACACCTATCCTCCTATCCCAAATCATAAATGGGGGAGCACAATGCTCTCATCTCCCGGTACACGATGACGGGGAGGAATCTCTGCCGGCTACCACGCTATGTCACACTACCCATGAGTGAACCAACGGAGCCTAACAAAGTCCAACCGTCTGCCGGCTACCACGCTGCTACACTAAAACCAGCGGAGCCAAACAGAGCAGAACTGTTTGCCGGCTACCACGCTGAGTCCTCGGACCAGCGGAGCCTAACAGCAGAACTTCCACACACTTGCCTGATATACCACTAACCCATGAGTGGTGGTGTATGCAGATCTATGTAATTAGCGATGTGCTCAATAATAATGGAGCCAACTATCGCACAGCATGCAATCATGTGAGATGATGCATGACACTAAACATGACAATATCATGAATAGTATAGCACTATCCATATATATATAAAGGTGTACCATAGGGAAATGAATCAAATCAAAGGTACACAGATCAGATAAGGTATAAAAACCTAGATCCTGAACATAATAAACACATGGTTGTGTCACTACCCCTATAAGCATGTATAATCAGGTAGGTACTAACATGAAGTGCATAATAGGTAAACAAAACAAGCATGTAACAAGTATTGGGTAGTGACCAACCGAAGCAAAGACGAATATAATCATTACTAAAGGTTATAACCTACTAAACATGTCAACATGACATTATGAAAGATAAGTCAAGATGCCCGCTTCAAATAGCAGGTCCAATCCAGTCAAATCCAACGTCGAGATGCCCGTCTCGAATTAGAGTCCTGTAATACATAATATACAGATTTAGCTAATTACGTATAATTTAATTAGCTAAATCATATCCCCGAGAAGATAGCCTAAATCCAAATCCAATTATAAACTCTAATTGGATCATCTAACTCCTCAATCATTTCTTAACTAATCCATTCAAATTAGGACTTGAAATAAGCATAATCCATCACAACAACTTAATCCAAATCAATTCATAAGAACTCACCCAAATTCAAGATGGTCACTGATGGCTCACGGTCGAAAGGGTTCCCTGCCCAAAATAGAATGACTGGTGTTGTGGATCACCAGTGAACAATGCTGGCCAAGCTACAAAGAATGGTAGACAAACAATCACAACCTCCAACTACAAATTAAACTTGCATCACTACCAATCTGATATCATACTTCTTATCTCAAATCACAACCACTCTCGTTGCTGGAATCAAAGAGTTGCTGCCCAATTAGGGTTGTTGGTTGCTGGAAGGAGTGACTGTCGGATCCAAGGGCAGAGTTGCTGCTGGAAACCAGAAGCAAATGTGATCAGTTAAACCACTAGCACGAAAAATTGGGAAAATAGAACCCTACCTGCCTTACCCTAATCTTTTCCTCTCTGATAGTAGACAATAACCAGTCGGAATCAAAAATTGGTGGTCGGCAGAGAGGGCATAGAACCAAAAGACCTGGGATGCTCGGCTTTTGTCGGCTACACCTTGGCTGGCGCCGGCAATCAAGTGGACCCAATCTAGGGCACGGCGCTAGGGCAATGGGAAGGTCGACGACACTAAAGTTGGCGACTGAGGAGGATCGCAAGCTAGGGCACGAGGAAGAAACTAGGACTTGAATCCTTCTTGCTCCTGGCCAGAAACAACCCGAGCAGAGACGTGCCGGCGGAGAACCTAGGGCACAGTGAGAGATCGGCTGCGGGGGCTCAAATGCCGGCAGATGGGCCGTAGGGGAGAGAGAGTTGGTCGGCTCTTGCTCAGGTGTCGGCGACGTCGAGAAGATGAAGACTCGGTGCCGCATGGAGGATAGAATCGGGATGGAGAGGAAGGGAAGAGGAATCAAAAGAGAGGGGATCGCGGAAGAAAAGGAGAAGAGGAGACGGCGGTTTCGGCGCAGAGGAGGTTAGGGCACGCGGCACTGTTCGGCGGGGAGAAAAGGAAAAAGGAAATCAAAAGAAGAAAGAAAAAAATAAAAACCAAACTTTTCCTCTTTTAAATGGGGTACCATAAACAGGCCTTTCCAGGGCCCAAATTTATCCCCGTAAACTCATCCATACGGTCTCCGAAAAATTTCTGAAAAAATTTCAAAAATTCTGAAAAATTCCCTTATTATTATCTACCCTTTTTTTCCAGTATTTTAAATTCTCCCCCACTAATAAAAATTTGGTCCTCAAATTTCGTTATCTACCATCAGCAAATACTAACAACTGGTAAAGAGTATAAATGCTGAACGGTAAATTAAATCACATACCTCAAGTGAAAAGATACGGGTATCGAGCTCGGATAGTATCCTCGAGCTCCCAGGTAGCCTCCTCGTCTGTATGATGTTGCCATCCGACTTTAACCAATCCGATAGTCTTGTTCTACAGTTGACACTCTTTCCGGTCTAGAATCCGTACCGGAACCTCATCATAGGTAGCGTCAAGCTGAACGGAAACTAAGATATCTGTCAGCACATGTGTCAGGTCGGGTACGTATCTGCTCAGCATAGATACATGGAATACGTCGTCAACACCTGCCAAGGTCGGTGGTAGTGCCAACCGATAAGCTATTACACCAATCCTCTCCAGGATCTAAAAAGGGCCAATGTATCACGGAGCTAGTTTACCTCTGAGGCTAAATCTCTTCACCCCTTTCTTGGGTGAGACTCGTAGAAAAACATGGTCACCAATAGAGAACTCTAGGGGTCTCCGATCAGCATAACTCTTCTGGCAGTTCTGTGACTCTTACATCCTCCGTCTGATAGTACGGGCCAACTCTGCATCCTGCTGAGCTCTATGAGGTCCCAACAGCTGGGCCTCCCCAACCTCATCCCAGAGGGTGGGTGTCCGACAAGGCCTACCATACAACGCTTCAAACGGTCCCATCTAGATAGCCGAATGAAAGCTGTTGTTGTAGGCAAACTCTACCAATGGCAAATGGTCCTCCCAACTGCCTCCAAAATCCAATACACAAGACCTCAACAAGTCCTCTGGAGTTTGAATGGTCCGCTCTGACTATCCATCTGTCTGCGGATGGAAAGTGGTACTGAAACGGAGCTGAGTGCCCAAGGCCTGCTGCAGACTCTGCTAGAATCGAGACGTGAACTGGGTGTCTCCATCTGAAATAATAGTCAACAGGACACCATGTAATCTAATGATCTCCCGGCAATACAGATCTGCCAATCGATCTAGGGAATCAGTGTTCCGGATCGCTTAAAAAGTGCGTGGATTTGGTTAATCGATCAATGATTACCCAAATCGCGTCATGGACTCGATGTGTCCTAGGCGGACCCACCACAAAGTCCATGGTAATGTGTTCCCATTTCCACTCAGGAATAAGAATCCTCTGTAGAAATCCGACAGATCTCTGGTGCTCAGCCTTCACCTGCTGACAGACAAGACATCTAGATACTAATTCCGCGATGTCTTTCATCATGTCGTTCTACCAATAAGAACGCCTCAAATCTCGGTACATATGGGTACTGTCGGGGTGGATAGCAAATCTCGAGCGATGAGCCTCCTAAAGTAGTTCCTCCCTGACCGGGTGAGATGGAAGTACGCATAAGCGGCCTCAGAAATATATAATACCCGCTTCATCTCGGGTAAACTCGGTATGTTGCCCGGAAACTATTCAGCTACCAATAAACTGCAAATGTTGATCACCAGTCTGGGTCTCTCGGATCCTCGTCCTGATCGACGACTGAGCAACCATGGTAACTAGAATAGCCTGCTCTATCTGTCCCTGCTCCTGAAGGCCCAACTCAGAGAAACCCTGAACCAACTCTGTGACTGAAACTCGATGGCAAACCAAAGTCCCTCTGGACTTCTAGCTGAGTGCATCGGCAACCACATTAGCTTTTCCCGGATGGTAGCTAATGGTACAATCATAATCCTTCAGGAACTCCATCCATCTCCTCTGTCAGAGATTGAGTTCCTTCTGAGTGAATGTAATACCATAAAAATGATGCCACCAAATCTTCAAGGCAAAAATAATGGCGGCTAGCTCCAAATCATGTACTGGGTAGTTCTTCTCATGCTCCTTCAACTACCGAGAAACATAGGAGACTACCCTGCCGTGCTGCATCAGAACAGAGCCCAAACCCTGAAGAGATACGTCGGTATAGAGCACGAATTCGTCCTCTCCAGAAGGTAAAACCAAAATCGGAGCCGACACTAATCTCCGCTTCAGCTCCTGGAAGCTGGTCTCGTAGTCCTCTGTCCAAGTGAACTTCACGCTTTTCCTGGTCAGGCATGTCAGCAGCATAGCAATGCGGGAAAAACCCTCGATAAAAAGCCAGTAATATCCGGCCAATCCCAAAAAACTGCGGATCTCTTGCACTGACTTCAGTTGCTCCCAGCTGGTGACAGCCTCGATCCTCTGAGGGCCTAATGAAATACCTCTGCTAGAGACCACGTGTCCCAGAAAACCGACTGAAGATAGTCAGAAGGTACACTTGCTGAACTTCGCATATAGCTGTTGTCGTCGAAGAGTCTCCAAGATTATGCGAAGATGTTGTGCATGTTCCTCCTCGGAACGCGAGTAGGCCAATATATCGTCGACGAAAATGACAACGAACTGTTCTAGATACTCCATAAATATGTGGTTCATCAAATCCATAACTACCGCTGGAGCATCGATAAGCCCAAATGGCATCACAAAAAAAAACTCATAATGTCTGTACAATAAACATTCTCAACCAGAGATCCCCGATAACAAATCCGAAATCTGATCACTAACTACAAATCACCAAAGAATAGATCATCTAATGTGAGAGCTACGTTCCATCACAAGAAATACTACATATGTGGGAGAAACGCTCTACCACCAATAAGGCAACCTATATGGGAGCAGTGCTCCATCACAACAATCCAAAATATGTGGGAGCAACGCCCCACCACACACAATCCAAATATGCAGGAGCAACGCTCCACCAAAAGAATCCAAAATATGTGGGAGCAATGCTCCACCACAAACAATCCATAATACGTGGGAGCAACGCTCCACCACAACAATCCATAATATGTGGGAGCAACGCTCCACCACAAACAATCCATAATATGTGAACAAGACATCTAACTATCAACTAGTGACTGCACAAAATCACTCTACCACATATCACTGTGAACAACCAAGGGTATCACAATCCAGTACACAAATCAAATCCATCGTCAACTCTATCAACATCGTAGTGGGTCACCCACTAAGAGTAGAATTAGTTGACAGAGCAATACAACAAATGACATAATGTAGACACTCCACATAAGTAGAATCATCATGATGCTACTAACAATACACCTGGCACATGTGCACACACAACATAGGTATGATCGACATAATTCTCCAATTAGTACACACCAAACATACTCATAACACAGGTATAAATCAGCGTGATACCTCTAAAAATACATTCCGAACCCGTGTGCATTTATCAACGTAGGTATAATCGACAATATACCTCAAACAACACTCACCCAACATATATACACCTATGCCATGAGTATAATCAACGTAATACTTTCAATGAATCATAATAGACACGAGTGTACACTCAGAACAATTATAATCAACAAGATACCTCCCATATAACACCAAGCACATGTACACATACCATAACACAGATTTAATCGACATGTTACCTTCAATAATACTATCAAACACGAACACCTAACTATATAGCTATAATTCACATGGAACCTAGAATCACCATATCAGAACATGTATACTAATACTACCTGCAAAGAACAGTCTACCACAGGACTCCTACAACACATACCAATCATATGTACACCCAACATAGATATGAATAATCAGCATATTTAACCCAATCAACCTGACATTCCCTAAGCTACCTTCTAAGTTATCCAACTAGATACATACAGTCTAAGACTAAAGTACCCCAAGGAATAGGATACATCGATCCTCTATAGACTGACCAATCCGACAATGGTATACGGCTAATTTAGTCTTTTCCATGTCAGTACAAGCCAGGTACTCAAATGTGCTCTAGATACCTAACTAAGCACAAATAACCCAAAGATTCGAACCTCTAAAAATTAGAGTATAATGGTCCCTTACTGATCAGACCAATAAAACTAAATCGGTCATCTACTAACTAATCAAGAATACATTAATCCTCCACAAGAAACTAAGGTATATCGATCCACGACTACCAAATCAACAAGTGTAAATCAGACTTCTACTGACTGATTTAACAAAAGTAAATCAATTATCTACTGATAAAATTAACTAAGATAAAAATGGTATTGTACTGACTAAGTCAACATGAATATGTAGATACCATCCACTACACAGCCAATAATAGCAAAGGCTGGTATGTGCCTCCATCTCCTAACCAACTAGTAGTAACAAAAGCTAAAACTACTGGTGGTATGATATGAAAAATCACTAGAGACTGTAGTCCTTGATCTCTATTAAGGTCGACCATGATCAGTGGCTAACCCATCACATGTAATATGAGCTACAACAACCAGACAGGTACTAAATAAAAAGTGTTAATACATGTCATAACTATCATAGTCAACAATGCATACTAACAAAAAGGTAGGATAACAATATACTAACATACCTCCTATAGCTTGGAGATGTCCTGCCGCTGCCAGGTCCAAAAACCCAAAAAGTCACATCGAGAAAACTAAAACACAAAATCTGAAACACGGGATATAAGACTCATAAACCGTGCTCTGATACGAATAAATTGGTATCAGATAAATCTCGAAATCTGTAACACGATATACAAATAAGTATCGCCAACCTGGCTCTGATACCAAATAAATTATCACGCCCCGGGGGAGACCCTGTCCGAAGAAATTTCGACAGCACCTCCCCTATATGGATGACAATCTGAACCATTTCTACATACATAATATACTTCAACCATAGGCGGCTGGAATATACACACAATCACGCAGTTTATATGCAGCCTACTCGACTAATACAATAAAAACACAACCACGCAGTTATATGTAAATCTAACAGCCCACTCGGCTGTACCAAAAACCAAACACAGTGGAAAATGATAGAAAACCAAATACAAACCAAAATACAAGACTACTAGCTGGCTAGGCTTACACAACCAACAAACAATACAAAATACCACATAACAACACTCCAGAAACAAAATCGGAGTACAAAGCTAAATACACTGGTGCATAAAACAAACAAAACATAAATGGAAATGGTAAGTCTTCTGATGTGATGTGGGAACCGACAGCAGGATACTCCAAGCGACTCCATAAACAACCTGGTACCTGAAAAAGATAGTATCCACGGGAGTGAGTTCAACAACTCAGCAGATACCTAGTTGACATATATAGGAAACTATAACAAATGGTAATAACTATGGAGTACAATTGTCACGCCCCAGAGGATACCTTGCCAGACAATAATCCGGTAGCATATCCCCTATACGGGTGATAATCTGAAGCATTACTACATACAAAATATACACAGCCACATACGGCTAGAATATATACACAATAGAAACAACATAATCACGTAATTTAATATACTCAGCCTACCTGGCTGGACAACAATGAAATAAACACACAACCACGTAATATAATAACATCCCACATGGCTGGAACATACGTAAAATAAATGCAGCGGAAAATACAAAATAATACGAACGTAAGACCAACAACGGTACAACAAATACCTGCAACCACCAGACTAAATTCTGAAATCCACATCGACTTATTGGAAAGAAAAATACACAGAATCAACATACCACCCAAACAATAACAAAACCAAACAGAGAACTATCCTCGAGTGTGACATGGGACTGGCAACCGGCATCTCTCCAAGTATCCATGAATCATCTATTGCTACATGACGAAAGAAAAATCAATTTGCGAGGTGGTAAGTATTGGAACTCAGTGGGTAAGAAAAGATAGTGCATGAACATATAAACAAATAGGGAGTGTCATCAGTATACAATCTCATAAGGGAAATAGCAGATACTAAAATAAATTATAATCAATACATGCTCATACCTAAAACCATATCCTAGGCTAGTAAGAGAAGGTCAGAAGTAGTACTAATCTGTTACAGTACTACTCATAACTACAGAGGAAATGTGTAAGGTATGAGCATATATTGATTATCATTTATTTTAGTATCTGCTATTTCCCTTATGAGACTGTATACTGATGACACTCCCTATTTGTTTATATGGTCATGCACTATTTTTTCTTACCCGCTGAGTTTCAATACTCACCACCTCGCAAATTGGTTTTTCTTACGCCAGGTAGCAGTAGATGATTCATGGATGCTTGGAGAGATGTCGGCTGCCAGTCCCATGTCACACTCAAGGATAGTTCTCTGTTTGGTTTTGTTATTGTTTGGGTGGTATGCTGATTCTGTGTATTTTGCTTTCCAATAAGTCGATGTGGATTTCGGAGTTTAGTCTGGTGGTTGCGGGTATTTGTTGTACCGTTGTTGGTCTTACGTTCGTATTATTTTATGTTTTCCGCTGCATTTATTTTACGTATGTTCCAACCATGTGGGATGTTATTATATTGCGTGGTTGTGTGTTTATTTCATTGTTGTCTAGTCGGGTAGGTTGAGTATATAAAATTGTGTGGTTATGTTATTTCTATTGTGTCTAGTCGGGTAGGCTGAGTATATAAAATTGTGTGGTTATGTTGTTTCTATTGTGTATATATTCTAGCCGTATGTGACTGTGTATATTTTGTATGTAGTAATGCTTCAAATTGTCACCCGTACAGGGGATATGCTGTCGTATTTTTGTTTAACAAGGTATCCTCTGGGGCGAGATAATTTAGTGGTATCAGAGCGGGTTTACAATGCTTATTTTTCGTGTTATGAATTTTGAGTTAATCTGATACCAATTTAGTGGTATCAGAGCAGTTTCGATCTTGTTTTGATTTATGATTTTTGAGTTAATCTGATACCAATTTAGTGGTATCAGAGCGAGGTTTTTGATGTCTGATTATTTTTCCATGTTCTGGATTTTTTTTAGTTAATCTGATACCAATTTAGTGGTATCAGAGCCTAGTTCGAGTCAAATGCTGTGTTTTTTGTTTTGAGATTTTGATCTTGTTTCGAATTATGATTTTCGGTGCTCCCATTGTTTTGTTTTCCCTTTGTAAGTTGATCCCTCGACTTGACTCTCAAGTTTTGGGACCAGGCAGTGGCATATCTCCGAGCTATAGGATGTAAGTTGTGTACTGCTAAAGCATTTTCCTTAAATACTTATTACTAACAGGAATGTCACGAAAAGGGTCGACTGCTATGCGTAACCATGGACAAGGTCGACCACGAAAACAACCCACGGTGTCGATGGGTCCCGAACCTACTGGCCAAGGGACAGAGTTTACAAGAAACCCGAATGAGGTTGATTCAGGTAGTAGTGATCGGAATCCTCCAACCTCTACTAGGGAGCATGAGTTACAAATGCCGGGAGTACCATCTCCTATACCTGCTCCAGACACTACTGGTTGGGTGATGGATCGAGCCCGAATACCATTGTTGGCAAAGTCTGTAAAAGATCGAACTACTCTGTTCCATGGGGGTGCTGACCCTTGGGTGGCTCGTAGCTGGTTGAAGAACTTGGACGGCACATTTGGGTACATGAAGTGTACAGATGGAGAGAAGGTGGAGTTGGACGCATATCATCTTCGGGATCAGGCCGTCACTTGGTGGGACATGCAGAAGACGATCTTTGGGGCACAACACATCACGTGGCTGATGTATCGAGAAGTGTTTGAAAGGCAGTATTTGCTGGCTACATTTTGTCTAGCTTGTCGTCAGGAGTTTCTGAACCTCAAGCAAGGTGACCGTTCTGTGATGGAGTATAATGCAGAATTCAGTAGATTGGCTTAATTTTGTCCTCATCTGGTGGCTCAGGATTGTGATCGAATGTATCAGTTTACCCAGGGACTTGCATCATACATTCGGCTCAAGATGTCAGGATTTCCAGGTAGTTCTTATCGAGAGGTGTTAGACCGGGCATTGTTCATTGAGATGACTCAACAACAGGTGACTCTGGAAAAGAATAATGACAAACAGATGACGCGGAAGAAAGGAAAACGAGGTCAGAGCTCACAGGTTACTCCTGGAGGGTCTCCTCAACCTCAAAAGTCAAGGCGAACATCGGATGCAGGTTCTCGTTCCCCTCCATGAGACCGGAAGAGTGACAGTAGGGGAACTAGATGTTTCCAGTGTGGCTCAAAAAGTCACCTCAAACCCAATTGTCCATTGGGCCACTCTATATGCTTTTATTGTAAGCGTCCGGGCCATGAGAGTCGGGATTGTACCTTGAAGGCTCAGTTGGAAACTACTAAAGTCACCTCTCAAGAAGGTCAACCCACCCAGCCATGGCAGTAGGGAGGACCTCAGAGGACTCAGAACGCTTTATATCAGCCGCAACTGATGGGGCCCCAGGGAAAGGTATATCATATCCAAAGTCAGGAGTGTCCAGTGATGCCAACGACCACGCAGTACTCTACTGCAGCATCTCCTTATCAGACATGTCCTGTACAACAGGACCCTTCCTTTCCATCTCAGCTTTATCTGGCATTCCAGTCGCAGCCTCAACCTCAACCTCAGTACCAGCAGTAGCAGCAGGGTGTCGCTCCTCCGATTCCAAGTCAATCTACTTCAGGGATGCCACCATCGAGTGTAGAGGTGGGACGTGGTTATGCCATCCCACGGGAGGAGGCACAGCGGGCTGAGGGATTGGACTTCCGAGGTACTAGTTCACTTTATACATTTAGTGTAGATCTATTGATAGATACTGGTAGTTCTCATTCGTTCACCTCTCGGGTATCTTTGGATAAGATCGGGGGGTTACCTACATGCCGGACACCTGAGTTAGCAGTATCTATACCATCTAAAGGGGTACTTATTATTAGTTAAGAAGTCAAAGAATGCTCTTTGGACTTGGATGGTCAGACACTTGTGATGGATCTACAGGTGTGGGAAATGGTGGGATTTGACATCATCCTAGGCTTAGATTGGATGGCCATAAAACATGCTATTTGTTGTTTAACGCATTTAGGTCGTAAATTTGGGGACCAAATTTTTATTAGTGGGGGAGAATGTAATATACAAAATATATATATATATATATAAGGATGTAAATACTTGGAATTTGACAATATTGAATTATTATAAGGAAAATAAATATATTGGTCAGGTAATTTATCCGGAAATAAGTTCGTGTGAATTTTAGAAAATTTATGGAATTTTTCTAGATTTTAAATGAGATGTTTTAGATTTTATAGGGATCAACGGGTAGGATTTAAGGCCTGTTTAGAATAACCGAAGGTGGGAGTTGATTGAGGAATGAATCTAGGATTTAATTTTAAAACCCCTAAGTTATAAGAGTTGCCCGTGCCCTAGCTTCCCACACCGCACTAGTTCTCCTTCCCCGAGACTTCCCCTCGCGAGCACCAGTCTAACCTCTTCTCCTCCTCTCACGTCACCTCGACCACCAGCTGCCGAGTTTATTTTCCCATCTTCTCCTCACAAATTCCCGCAACCACATCCGGCGATCTCCTCCTCACGCAAGCAACAAAGTCGCCGACCCTCTCCTTGCCGAGGTATGCTCTAATTGATCTGGCAAGTAGTTTCCCTAGTACTTATGGGTGACGATTTGGGTTAGGGTTCATGTTTTGGTAACCTTGGATAGTGCGATGGGGTTAGGCTTCCTCCTTGCATAGCTGAAATATTTGGGACAGGAGGATGGTATTCGCCTCGTTTGATGATGCTATTGCTTCTTCACGTGGATTCTAAAGTAGGACAATTTTGGTTGTGGGAATGTGTTGTGGAGATTGTTCTGTTCTATTTCATTGAGGATTTGGTTCGGAATTAACTCGAAGTTGCGCTGCTTCTTTTTATGGCTATGGATTTCTAAGATTTATTCAATAGATTTTAATGTGCTACCTGAGGGCTTCTTGGCTCCTTAGTGTGCTTTTGAATCCTAGGACAATTTGGGCATGATTGGAGCTTTGTATGTGGTATTCTTGTTTTTGAGTTAGTGGTGAACTTGTGGTCGGATCTAGTAGGTTGAAGGGTGAACCCAATATGGTTTTTTTTGCTCTTGGTATTGGCTCTTGAAAACTAGTTGGGAATTTTGATAGTGGGTGAATCGAGGTTCATAATTGGATTAGGGTTTTTCCTTAATTAAGTTAGGTTTAGGTTTAGCTAGATGTTGTTAATGGAATTAGCTAAATCGTACATCACGTGATTTGCAGGACGTTGATTCGAGACGAGCGTCACGACGTGGGTTTAGCCTTATACGTTCGACAGATAAAGGCGGGCACTTCTTACTTTGTCTCTTTAGTTCTTTGAACTTAGTGCATGAGCTATTTTTTTTTTTTGAATAGAAATTGCTTTTACCTTGACTCCACTCTTATTTTTCCTATTCTTGATACTTCCACGTGATCTTTGAGAAATTCGTTTCCATATCTATGCAGTCTCTCGTTGTTGTTCATAATAGGTAGTAGATACTAGATACCATGGTTGTATGCTTTGTGTGTTGTTCATTTATGTATTATATTAAACATGTTGGCTTCATGTAGCATACCTAATTTCTATTTATATTTGTATGATGATTGTTGCATTTGCCGCAGCATATCATGGCAGACATGTCAACGATCAATTCTCCCTTGCGGTCGAGAGAGTCGTTGACCAGAGCCGCATCCTCGGCCACTCGACAGAGTGGTAGCTGGAGTTGATGGCGCTTGTCCTGTCATGCCGCACTCGACCACTTGCACATGGTGGTAGCTGGAGTTATGAGCTGTAATGCTCGAAAATTCTCAAAACTATTTTAGAAATATTCTATGATTTTTCTGGAATTTTATGATATTTTTACAGAATTTTTAGAGTAGTGGAAGTGGCAAAAACAAATAGAAAACGAAAACAGCCTAAGCGAGAATTGAACCCGAGACCTATGGTTTACGGATAATTCTAGTAACCAGTTGAACCCAGCAGGGCCGTGCTGAAAGGAAAGGGAAACATTTATATTTAAGTTTAAGTTGGGCGAATTAACTCCTTAATATAAATAGGAAATTATTAAGTGGGGTTTTATTTTGATCGGGAATTCCTCTCCTCAAACCCTCACCGCCGCCCACCTCTTCTTTCTCTCCCTCTCTCAGCGCACCAAGCCAAGGGCTCTAGGAGCACCTCTCGACAATACAAAGGATACGGGGACGCTCCTCTCCGCGAGAGGAACGCATAGACGCGAGAAGATCGTCGAAGAGATCTCTCCTCCGGAAAACCTAGCGATTAGAATCGTAAGAAATTACGAACAGGAGGTAAGAAACCCCTCACCTGCAGTATAAGTAGCTTCCATTTGATTTTTATGCATTAGTTTAGTTATATGCAAATTTTTCGACACAAAGGGGTGTATTTAACCCTCCTAGCAGGTTTAGGGATTTAGTGAGTGCCTTTGGATGGGCCGGACACGTCTTTCCCCTTCAGTTAGTGGTTTAGATGTTGTCGGGTGCCTAAAGGTAGTCTCCCTAATAGAGAGGGGAGTAAAGCACACTAGGTGTTCGATTAAATGACTAGCTTAGAAAAAATGCAACTTAGGCATTTTTGATAGCTCAGAAAATGCAATGGGAGCATTTAAAATAGCTTAGTCAGCCTTATTACAGCTTTCATGGGACTACGGTCAAATGGGTGGGCTCCCACAGTCGCCTCTAGGTTTAGATAACCTAGCTCTGGGTTCAGATAACCTAGAATACAACAAAATTAAGCAATTAGTAGCTATATTCAGTATTTTATTTTCAGTAGGCACTATACTGGACTAGATGTCCATTGGGTTGGACTCCCACAGTCGTCCCTAGGTTCAGATAACCTAGTAACCCTACTAAATTCGGGACTTGCAAACCCGGGTCTAGATAGGGATGTCACATAGCAAAGTATAGTTGCCGGGCCCAAACAGCAGCATGATTACTATTTTCACTTATTATGATAATAGCTTTCAAAACTCATAACCTAGTTATGTGATTATAGTTTAAGTTCAGCACTAGCTCAGTTTTAGCTCAGTTTCAGTTACAGTTTCAGCTTATTTTCTCCTAGTTGATACTATGAGTTAACTCCATGCTTAGATTCATCATGCGTGCCATGTTTCAGAGATTATGCCATGTGATTTCAGTATGCCATGCTTTAACAAATTCAGTTCATGTTTTTAAATAGCATTCTTTAAAACATGTTTGCATCGTTGCATGTTTTAGTGAGGTAGATGGTTTCTTACTAAGCTTAAAGCTTACAGATACTTTTCCTTATACTGCAGATAAAGGTAAAGGGAAAATGGACTAGCAGAGGAAGCTGGAGTTCAATGCAAAGATGGTTTGTGTGGCAGGAACCTGGAATGAAGATCCTTAGGGAGTTTAGCAAATTAAGAACTTAGTTTCTTTTCTCAAGCACCTTTATGCACTTTTAGACCTTAGAATGTTTAAACTATGGAAGATTTGTTTAAGTTGTTAGTAATTATGTTGAAATGCTAGTTAATAGATGTTAGAACTTATTTCAATTGATTTTAGAACTCTTATATGAGATTTCGGCATGAACTAGTGCTGAAATCAGGGGTTCTGATTCGAAATCAGAAACCCAGATTGATCTACAGATCGATCAGAGATGAGTTGTGCCGCAGGATCGGTCGGTTGACCGATCCAGTCGCGAACAGAGAGTTTATGGATCGGTCAGCCGACCGATCCAGATGTGAACAGAGAGTACAGAAGCTCACTGATCGGTCAGCCGACCGATCAGTGAGCCACTGGATCGGTCAGCTGACCGATCAGTGTGCTTCTGGATCGGTCAGTAGACCGATCCAGCTGCGTACAGAGGTGATATAGCCTATGCATCGGTCAGTCGACCGATCCAGAGCTTTCTTCCGTGCTAGTCTCAAGCTGGATCGATCCGACAGCCCAATCGATCCATGAATCGATTGAAATGCCTGATTACAGCTTTCAGGACATCCGAGAGGCATAGATTATCTTCCCTAGCATGTGTACAACTCCTAAGTGTTGGTGCAATCGACCTAGGTTTTGATCGGTACGATCATAGTTTTGATGTGTGTGTCAAAGAGTTTAAGTTAGGTTCACCCTTGTATCTGATATGTGTATTTGAGTTGTGCAGGTTCACAGGATACACATGCGACTCAGGTTGATGGCTTCAGGTCCGGTGAAGGATGAAGCATCCGACGGACCGTGGACAAGGCAGCGAGGACAAGTGCCGAGGGAAGCAATTTCGAGGCATACGCGAAGGATGGCATTGAGGACGAGCCGCAGGCTTGAATGCATCCGAGGGACGAGAGCCAAAGAAAGTATGCTTGAAGGTTCTGTTAAAGCTGCAAAGGAAGCGTCAAAAGAGTCGTGAGGGTACGAGTGCACGAGAGATTGTACTCGGAATAAAAGCATAAGTTTTTTTTAGGGTTTACTGTAGCAGTACTGTAGCGTACTGTAGCAGTCGACAGAATGGTTCTGTTCGTTCGGTCGGTGTAGATCAGTCGACTGCAAGTTTTAGCAGTCGACTGCACCAGTCGACTGCTAGTTTTAGCAGTCGAATGGTAAATGACCGTTGGTGGTGGAAAGTAGCCGTTGGATACCTCTAACGGTAACACCAGTCGACTGATGGTTTTGCCAGTCGACTGGTGCCGAGATGAGTTGATATGATGATTAACTCTCTCCTCTTATTTAAGGAAAGCTTTGGGGCTTGAAAGAGGTTACTCATAATTGTTGAATCACTCCTTGTCATTGCCCAAAAGCTTCCAAGCCTACTCTCTTCCTCCTAAACCTAAGTTCATCTTGTAAGAGGAAGAGAGCCTTGTGAGAGGTTGTACTCCACCGAGAAGGAGTAAGAGCTAGCCGGAGATTGCCGGGGACTGATCCACCGAAGGATCAAGGGCTTGCCCACCTCAAGGACACGCCGTGGAGTAGGAGCAAGCAATCTCCGAACCACGTAAAAGAATCGTTTTAGCGTTTGTGTTCTTATTCATTGCTTTCTTGTTTTAGTTTCATTTCCGCTTGCGCAAACTAACCGTGTAGAGAAGAAATCGAAGTTGGGGGTGACCTAGCTATCCAACCCCCCTTCTAGCCAGCCACCGATCCCCTACAAGTGGTATCAGAGCCAGGACGCTCTTCAACGGACTAATCGCCAAGAAGAACAACATCATCAATGGCCGGCTCAAACATTCATCCACCCAAATTCGAAGGGGACTTCTCTTGGTGGAAGAAGAGAATGGAGGTATTCTTCGAAACCGATTTTGATATTATGCTAATCATGGAAAATGGTTTCGAAGTGCCTAGGGATCAAGACAACAAGATACTTGAGAAAACAAGGTGGAGCAAGAAGCAAAGAGAAGAACATTTAGCGAATTCAAAAGCCATCCATAATCTACTAAATGTTCTTCCCCAACAAGAAGTAACAAGGGTGGGAACCTACTCAAGCGCCAAGGAGTTATGGGAAAAGCTAGTGGAGCTTCATGAAGGCACATCGGAGGCTAAGTTGGCAAGAAGAGATCTTCTCCGAACTCAACTCAACAATGTAAAGCTTGAGAAGGGAGATAAGGTATCTACACTTCATGCTAAAATTAAAGAAATTTTAAGTGGACTAACAAGTGTAGGTGAGAAGCTCTCCAACCGAGACATCATAATGAAAGCCATCAATGCCTTTCCAAGAAACTCGACATGGAGCTCCATTGTAGATTCATTCTACATTTCAATGGATCTAGAGAAGAGCTCTCTAGATGAATTCTTCTCAACAATGGAGCTTCATGAAACAAGGGTGGAAGGATTAGAAGGAGAAGCAAATAGATCAAGAGGAGTAGCCCTTGTGGCAAACAAGGGAAAGGGTAAGAAGAAGAAGTCTTCATCCCCACCATCCTCCGACTCCGAAGAATCAAGTGCCTCAATGGATAGTGATCAAGAGGCATATATGGTAAGAAAAATGAGAAAAGCATTTAAATCTTTTTCTTCTAACAAATCACATGCTAGGAGAAGTTCAAGGGGCAAGAGTAGAAGAAGAAAGATCAAATGCTACAATTGTCAAGGAGAGGGACATATGAGAGATGATTGCCCTCTCTTGAAGAAGAAGGAAGGGAAGAAGAAGGAGGAGAAGAAGACAAAAGAAAAGGGGAAGAAGGCTCAAAACCTAAAAGCAACATGGGATGATCCTTCATCATCATCGGAGGAAGAAGAGCACCATGTAGTAAATTTTGCTTTAATGGGAATTGATGATGTAGCCTCCACCTCATCTGAGCAAGAAGAAGGAAGGAGCTCAAGCGAAGATAAAGAGGGGAGCTCAAGTGAAGGGGGAGGTAAAACTTCGGATTCAGACTTCTCGGTAAGTGAGGTACATAATCTTCCTCCCCATATTTTAATTAAAATTATTTCAAGCACAAATGATGATTTGTTTAAGGCAAAAAGAAAGAACAAATCTTTGAGAAATGACATTTACATGCTTAAAGAAAAATTAGAATCCATGCCTATTAGGGATGATGATTTGCATGCTTCCTCTACAAGTTCAAATGATTTATGTTTAGAAGAGGAAAATAGGAAATTAAGGGAAAAGGTAGAATACCTCACCATAGCCCTTAGAAAATTTGAAATTGGCTTAAATACCTTAAACATGATTATTGGGAGCCAAAGGGCGAGTTTTAAGAAAAATGGGCTAGGATACAATGAACCCAATAATGAAAAGACTTATCATTGTCTACTTGCTAGGGGAAATCAAAGACAAAGACTATAGATAGGAAATGGATCCCTAAGGAGTACTTGGTCAACCCAATTAGAGAGAACTTCTATTGGGTGCCAAAATCAATCCTCAAGGGTTAGAGGATTTTAGGTCAAGTCAACTATAGAAATCATAATTCAAATTTTTTGGTTGACTTGAGACCTTAAGGGGGAGCACTTAGCCTTGATAGAAATTCATGATAAAAAGGGCTAAGTAGAGATTACCTTTATCTCACAATGACTTGCATTATTTTCTAACAATAAATGTGAGATACTAGGATGATTCAAATAATTCACATATGCTTATGGCATTTTGATGAGTTATGAAATGTATCAATTTTTAGTGATCATAGACCAACTATGGGGAAAGAAAATGTTTAATTAATGGAAATCTTGCCCATAGATCATATTTGGACATTTCAAATGTTTTGAAAACAATTCTATGTTTTATTTACTGTGGTTTAGCTATTTTGAAACATATGATTGCAAAACAAGGTTTCAAATTGATACAAACTTGATTGATTTTTAAAGTGTTTTGAGTTTTTATCAAAACTTCAAAAATATGATGAATTTTCATGAAAACATATTTTTCCTTGTTAAATAACATTATAAGAAATATGTGTTCAAAATTTCATGATTTTTCGAATTTTCTAGAATTTTCTATGCATTTCTGAAGTTGGCTGTAAAATGCTGAAATTCAGGTTGGTTTGTGTCAGTCGACTGCGACAGATAACAGTCGACTGGTAGCTGTTTTCCAGCACTTTCAAGAGCTGGTTTTGGGTATTTTTAAGTCCATATTGATACCATAGTATGTAT
Source organism: Zingiber officinale (assembly GCF_018446385.1). Taxonomy (NCBI): domain Eukaryota; kingdom Viridiplantae; phylum Streptophyta; class Magnoliopsida; order Zingiberales; family Zingiberaceae; genus Zingiber; species Zingiber officinale. Next base: position 29,956,800 of record NC_055986.1, on the reverse strand, counting down.
ACATGTTTGGTACAATTTTTGATGGTGTCAAAGGGGGAGAAATGCAAAGGTTTAAGTTAAAAACCTAACTATGTGCAAAACTTGAAAATTATGGTTGAGAGCATATGTTAAGGGGGAGCTTGGGTATTATGCTTCATGTTTACATTTTTCATGTTGATATTTATGCCTAACTTAAACATATTGCCACACATCAAAAAGGGGGAGATTGTTGGTGCAATCGACCTAGGTTTTGATCGGTACGATCATAGTTTTGATGTGTGTGTCAAAGAGTTTAAGTTAGGTTCACCCTTGTATCTGATATGTGTATTTGAGTTGTGCAGGTTCACAAGATACACATGCGACTCAGGTTGATGGCTTCGGGTCCGGTGAAGGATGAAGCATCCGAGGGACCGTGGACAAGGCAGCGAGGACAAGTGCCGAGGGAAGCAATTTCGAGGCATACGCGAAGGATGGCATTGAGGACGAGCCGCAGGCTTGAATGCATCCGAGGGACGAGAGCCAAAGAAAGTATGCTTGAAGGTTCTGTTGAAGCTACAAAGGAAGCGTCAAAAGAGTCGTGAGGGTGAGGGTACGAGTGCACGAGAGATTGTACTCGGAATAAAAGCATAAGTTTTTTTTAGGGTTTACTGTAGCAGTACTGTAGCAGTCGACTGCATGTTTTGGCAGTCGACTGGGCGCGAACAGAATGGTTCTGTTCGTTCGGTCGATGTAGATCAGTCGACTGCTAGTTTTAGCAGTCGACTGGTAAATGACTGTTGGTGCTGGAAAGTAGCCGTTGGCTACCTCTAACGGTAACACCAGTCGACTGATGGTTTTGCCAGTCGACTGGTGCCGAGATGAGTTGATATGATGATCAACTCTCTCCTCTTATTTAAGGAAAGCTTTGGGGCTTGAAGGAGGTTATTCATAATTGTTGAATCACTCCTTGTCATTGCCCAAAAGCTTCCAAGCCTACTCTCTTCCTCCTAAACCTAAGTTCATCTTGTAAGAGGAAGAGAACCTTGTGAGAGGTTGTACTCCACCGAGAAGGAGTAAGAGCTAGCCGGAGATTGCCGGGAACTGATCCACCGAAGGATCAAGGGCTCGTCCACCTCAAGGACACGCCGTGGAGTAGGAGCAAGCAATCTCCGAACCACGTAAAAGAATCGTGTTAGCGTTTGTGTTCTTACTCATTGCTTTCTTGTTTTAGTTTCATTTCCGCTTGCGCAAACTAACCGTGTAGAGAAGAAATCGAAGTTGGGGGTGACCTAGCTATCCAACCCCCCTTCTAGCCAGCCACCGATCCCCTACACTAGGTACACCTAGAATATTAAGTTCAGATTTTACAGTAATCAGTTTAGCAAAATTTTAATCAATCCAGATTTCTGCAATAGTAATTTAGCACAGCATAATGTAGCGATCGGCCTTACAGCCTAGCCAGTAGAAGGCGGGTCATTACAGAGTGGTATCAGAGCAGTGTTCCATACTTCCTACACACACATCAGCATTGAACTTGCAGCTTCCAAGTAAGAATACCTCTACTTTATTATGTTTCTTGCTTTCTTGTTATAGCTCATGTTTATAGATAACTGGTGCATGTTAGTATGTGATAGAATATAACATGATAGCAATAGTTACACAATTATGATTGTATTAGTTAGGCATGTCCTGTCCTCTATGTCTTTAGAAATGGCACGAGGACGCCCAGCTAGAAGGGCACCAGCTACTGAGCCCAAGCATGAGGCAGGCAGTTCAGTGCCTCCCCCAGACCTTACAGCATTAGTGGCTCAGTTACAACAGCAGCTAGCTGAACAGCAACAGGAGATAGCCACCCTCAGGGCTAATCAGCAGAATACCCCCATAGTCACCCCGGAACCAAATCTGACGACTCCAGTGGTCTTAGAGGTTCCACCAGCCCAGCCTATAGCACCAGCAGCCCCAGCAGCTGAGCCAAGAAAGGAAGCTTATCTGATCCAATGGCAGAGAGTCAAGCCAGAGAACTTCTCAGGCACTAGTGAACCATGGGATGCACAAGCCTGGTTCAAAACACTGGAGAGTACGATGGAGCTTCTGGACTGGCCAGAACACGAGAAGGTGAAGTGTGTCTCCTTCTGCCTGACAGGGGATGCACACATGTGGTGGAAGAGAATCAGAGCGAAGCGCCCAGTGAACCAGATGTCATGGGCTGACTTCGAGAAGGAGTTCTTTGAGGAATTCTTTCACATGCGGGTCACGAACCGCCACTACGACGAGTTCACAGAGTTTCGTCAGGGCAACCATTCAGTGGAGGAAGCCGTGAAGAAATTCAACAGGTTGGCTCGTCTATGCCCAGAACTAGTCAGCACAGAAAAAGAACGAGTCCGGTTGATGCTCAAGATGCTGAGGCCGGAAATAGCAATGAACGTGGCTGGCGGCATTCATAGGCCGCAAACCACCGAAGAACTAGTCAGCAACGCCTTGACCACTGAGCACTACCAGAATAATATCAAGTAGCAGAAGCAACTCTCCTCAGAGTCCAAGGGCCAAGGAAGCTCACATACTCAGAAACACCAGGGCATTTGCCGAGAAGTTAGCAATACCTCCAGAGGTACTCAGTATTCAGTTTTTGACGACACTGCCTTTAGGAGAAATTATGGCATCCACGCACTGGCTCAGAGCAATGCCAGTCATTATAGCAGACAGAGAACTCTTCTGTGATCTGATCGTGCTAAATATGACTGACTACGATGTCATTTTTGGAATGGACTTCTTGATCAGATACGGTGCTTCCATCAAGTGCCGTAAGCAGAAAGTCATATTCCAACCTGAAGCAGAAGCACAGTTCGAATTCGTCGGAGAACCCAAGAGGAAGGCCAAGAGGTTTCTCTCAGCTATGAAGGCACAGAGATTAATGGATTCAGAGTGTACGGGATTTTTAGCACACGTAGTCAGTACCAGTCAGGAGAAGGACCAACAGCTAGCAGAGGTCCGAGTCGTAAGTGACTACCCAGCAGTCTTCCCTGAAGAGTTACCAGGATTAGCACCAGACAGGGAGATTGAATTTGAGATAGAGCTCATTCCCGGTACCAACCCTATTTCCAAAGAACCCTACCGCATGGCTCCAGCAGAACTGAAGGAACTTCATGAGCAATTACAGGAGCTACTTGACAAAGGCTTCATACGCCCTAGTCACTCACCATGGGGAGCGCCTGTATTGTTCGTGAAGAAGAAGGACGGAAGCATGCGCCTGTGTATAGATTACCAGGCACTGAACCAGGTCACAATCAAGAAAAGGTATCCTCTTCCTAGAATAGATGACCTATTCGATCAGCTAAAGGGAGCAGCAGTGTTCTCTAAAATAGACCTCAGATCAGGTTATCATCAGGTGAAGGTTAAAGAAGGGGATATACCCAAGATAGCATTCAGGACCAGATACGGACATTATGAGTTCGTAGTCATGCCCTTTGGCGTGACAAATGCTCCAGCTACTTTCATGGACCTCATGAACAGGGTATTCAGGGAATACTTAGATAAGTTCATCATCGTGTTCATCAATGACATTCTTATCTATTCAAGAACTCAGGAAGAACACGCAGAGCACCTGAGAATAGTACTGCAGACCCTCCAGCAGAACCAGTTGTATGCCAAGTTCACGAAATGTGAATTTTGGTTAGATCAGGTGTCCTTCCTGGGTCACATCATCTCAAAGGATGGTATCATGGTAGATCCCAGTAAAATAGAAGCAGTGAGTAACTGGAAAAGACCCAAGAACGCCAGTGAGATCAGAAGCTTTCTGGGATTAGCAGACTATTACAGAAAATTTGTAGAGGACTTCTCCAGGATAGCCTCCCCACTAACAGCTCTTACCAGAAAGAACAGAAAGTTTCAGTGGACCGAGGACTGCGAGAACAGTTCCAGCGAGCTAAAAAGGAGGTTGACCAGTGCACCTATTCTGACTCTACCAGAGAACGCAGATAGCTTTGATATATATAGTGATGCCTCGAAGTTGGGACTAGGAGCAGTGCTGATGCAAGATGGCAAGGTAATCGCCTACGCCTCCAGACAACTCAAGGATTATGAGAGGAACTACCCCACTCATGACCTTGAGCTTGCAGCAGTGGTGTTCGCTCTCAAAATTTGGAGACATTACTTGTATGGAGCTCAGTGCAGGGTGTATACAGATCATCAGAGTCTGAAGTACTTCTTCACTCAGAAGGATCTGAATATGCGACAGCGCAGATGGTTAGAGCTAGTCAAGGACTACGATATAGACATCCTCTACCACCCAGGGAAAGCAAATAGGGTAGCAGATGCACTTAGCAGAAAGTCCAGTGCTACCTTATTATCTCTAGCAGCCATGTCACCACCCCTACAGAAAGAGATCACAGATTTCGGTCTCGAACTCATAGTTGGACAGCTCTCTACTATGACCTTAGAGTCGACCTTGCTTGGTGACATCCAGACAGCTCAGGAACAGGATCCTGAAATTCAGAAAATCAAGCAAGGATTAGCAGAAACAGAAAGAGGAGAGTTTAGAGTGTCAGCTAGCGGGGTGTTTTATTTTGGCGACAGATTATGTGTTCCAGATCAGGAGGAACTACAGAGGCAGATTCTAGATGAGGCTCACAGGACTCCTTATGCGATGCAACCAGGCTCCACCAAAATGTACCAGGACTTGAAGAAACGTTTTTGGTGGCCTGGGATGAAGAGGGACATCACTAGATATGTCAGCACCTGTCTGACCTGTCATAGGGTCAAGCCAGAACATCAGAGACCAGGAGGAGTTCTGCAGCCTATTCAGATTCTAGAATGGAAGTGGGAAGACATTTCTATGGATTTTATAGTGGGACTACCCAGAACCACGAATGGTTTCGACACCATCTGGGTAATAGTCGACAGGTTGACTAAATCAGCCCACTTCCTAGCTATCAGAATATCCTATTCCATGGAGCAGTTAGCTCAGTTGTATCTCAAGGAGATCGTCAGGCTGCATGGAGTCCCACGAACCATTATTTTAGACAGAGACAGTAGGTTCACATCACACTTCTGGGAGTGTGTACAAACAACTTAGGGCACGAAGTTAAAATTTAGCACAGCTTTTCATCCTCAGACAGATGGTCAGACGGAGCGAGTAAATCAGGTACTCGAAGATATGCTCCAAGCATGTGCCCTAGACTTCAAGGGAAGTTGGTGCAAATATCTGAGCTTAGCAGAGTTTGCATACAACAACAGCTATCAAGCCACTATCGGTATGGCACCTTACGAGGCTCTCTACGGGCGGAAGTGTAGATCTCCAATCTGCTAGTATGAGAATGGTGAACAGAAAGAACTAGAGCTTCAGACAGATCTAGTAGCAGATACCACAGACTATAAGCGGATCGCGCCAGAGGATAGAGCACTCAGGCCGCGGAAGAGCTATGCCGATACACCTGAGACCCTTAGAGTTTTCAGTTGGGGATTCAGTGTTCCTCAGAGTAGCTCCCATGAAGGGAGTAATGCGTTTTGGGAAGAAGGGCAAGCTAAGTCCCAGATATGTGGGACCATACCTTATCAGCAGAAGAGTGGGAAAGGTAGCATATGAGCTAGAGCTACCCCAGGAAATGTCAGCTGTCCACAACGTATTTCATGTCTCTATGCTGAAGAAGCATACCCCAGATGCCACCCAGGTGATTGAGCCCCAGTCGGTACAGATCCGCGAAGACCTCAGCTATGACAGTCGGCCTATTCAGATAATAGACCGAGTAGTTAAGAAATTGTGAAACAAGGAAGTACCATTAGTCAAAGTTATTTGGCACAGTCACACAGCAGAAGAGGCAACTTGGGAGACAGAAGCCAGCATGAGACAGAAGTACCCAGAATTGTTCTAAGTTCGAGGATGAACTTTTTATAAGGTATGGGGGATTGTAACGCCCGAAAATTCTCAAAACTATTTTAGAAATATTCTATGATTTTTCTGGAATTTTAGGATATTTTTACAGAATTTTTAGAGTAGCGGAAGTGGCAAAAACAAATAGAAAACGAAAACGGCTTAAGCGGGAATTGAACCCGAGACCTATGGTTTACGGATAATTCTAGTAACCAGTTGAACCCAGCAGGGCCGTGCTGAAAGTAAAGGGAAACATTTATATTTAAGTTTAAGTTGGGCGAATTAACTCCTTAATATAAATAGGAAATTATTAAGTGGGGTTTTATTTTGATCGGGAATTCCTCTCCTCAAACCCTCACCGCCGCCCACCTCATCTTTCTCTCCCTCTCTCAGCGCACCAAGCCAAGGTATCTAGGAGCACCTCTCGACAATACAAAGGATACGGGGACGCTCCTCTCCGCGAGAGGAACGCATAGACGCGAGAAGATCGTCGAAGAGATCTCTCCTCCGGAAAACCTAGGGATTAGAATCGTAAGAAATTACGAACAGGAGGTAAGAAACCCCTCACCTGCAGTATAAGTAGCTTCCGTTTGGTTTTAATGCATTAGTTTAGTTATATGCAGATTTTTTGACACAAAGGGGTGTATTTAACCCTCCTCGCAGGTTTAGGGATTTAGTGAGTGCCTTTGGATGGGCCGGACACGTCTTTCCCCATCAGTTGGTGGTTTGGATGTTGTTGGGTGCCTAAAGGTAGTCTCCCTAATAGAGAGGGGAGTTAAAGCACACTAGGTGTTCGATTAAATGACTAGCTTAGAAAAAATACAACTTAGACATTTTTGATAGCTCAGAAAATGCAATGGGAGCATTTAAAATAGCTTAGTCAGCCTTATTACAGCTTTCATGGGACTACGGTCTAATGGGTGGGCTCCCACAGTCGCCTCTAGGTTTAGATAACCTAGCTCTGGGTTCAGATAACCTAGAATACAGCAAAATTAAGCAATTAGTAGCTATATTCAGTATTTTATTTTCAGTAGGCACTGTACTGGACTAGATGTCCATTGGGTTGGACTCCCACAGTCGTCCCTAGGTTCAGATAACCTAGTAACACTAATAAATTCGGGACTTGCAAACCCAGGTCTAGATAGGGATGCGCGCACAGCAAAGTACAGTTGCCGGGCCCAAACAGCAGCATGATTACTATTTTCACTTATTATGATAATAGCTTTCAAAACTCATAACCTAGTTATGTGATTATAGTTTAAGTTCAGCACTAGCTCAGTTTCAGCTTATTTTCTCCTAGTTGATACTATGAGTTAACTCCATGCTTAGATTCATCATGCATGCCATGTTTCAGTGATTATGCCATGTGATTTCAGTATGCCATGCTTTAACAAATTCAGTTCATGTTTTTAAATAGCATTCTTTAAAACATGTTTGCATCGTTGCATGTTTTAGTGAGGTAAATGGTTTCTTACTAAGCTTAAAGCTTACAGATACTTTTCCTTATACTGCAGATAAAGGTAAAGGGAAAATGGACTAGCAGAGGAAGCTGGAGTTCAATGCAAAGATGGTGTGTGTGGCAGGAACCTGGAATGAAGATCCTTAGGGAGTTTAGCAAATTAAGAACTTAGTTTCTTTTCTCAAGCACCTTTATGCACTTTTAGACCTTAGAATGTTTAAACTATGGAAGATTTGTTTAAGTTGTTAGTAATTATGTTGGAATTCTAGTTAATAAATTTTAGAACTTATTTCAATTGATTTTAGAACTCTTATATGAGATTTCGGCACGAACTAGTGCTGAAATCAGGGGTTCTGATTCGAAATCAGAAACCCAGATCGATCTACAGATCGATCAGAGTTGAGTTGTGCCACTGGATCGGTCGGCTGACCGATCCAGTCGCGAACAGAGAGTTTATGGATCGGTCAGCCGACCGATCCAGATGTGAACAGAGAGTATAGAAGCTCACTGATCGGTCAGCCGACCGATCAGTGAGCCACTGGATCGGTCAGCTGACCGATCTATGTGCTCCTGGATCGGTCAGCTGACCGATCAGTGTGCTCCTGGATCAGTCGGTAGACCGATCCAGCTGCGTACAGAGGCGATATAGCTTATGGATCAGTCAGTCGACCGATCCAGAGCTTTCTTCCGTGCCAGTCTCAAGCTGGATCGATCACTGGATCGATCCGACAGCCCAATCGATCCATGAATCGATTGAAATGCCTGATTACAGCTAGCAGGACATCCGAGAGGCATAGATTATCTTCCCTAGCATGTGTACAACTCCTAGGTACACCTAGAATATTAAGTTCAGATTTTACAGTAATCAGTTTAGCAAAATTTTAATCAATCCAGATTTCCGCAATAGTAATTTAGCACAGCATAATGTAGCGATCGACCTTACATCCTAGCCAGTAGAAGGCGGGTCATTACACGAGCAGCAGGGACCGCCCTTCGCTGTGTAGCTAGTTAGCTACTCAGCACCTGTCCATCCGATCACTCGAGAGAGTGGCGGCATTTGGGTGGTACAATTGTCATCGATCCGGCCTCTTGACCATACAAGGGTCATGGTGCAGAGAGGTGGGCGGGGTGACCATCGTGCATACGCTGTTATCGTTATATGTTGTTGTTGCTACTTTTGCTACTGTTGCTAACTTATGTTGTTGTTGTTTGCTCCTGCTGTTGGTATTAGTTTATGTGGTTGTTGCTCACTTATGTTGCTATTCTTGCTTATGTTGAAATATGCCCTTGTTGTAGGTGTTTAGTCCTTGATTTACTTATTGGAAGTTTGTATATACCTTGCTTATTTCCTATCTAGTTATGAGCAGTACTATAGCAGATTAGTTCTACTCTTGACCTTCTATTTCTAGCTTAGGATATGGTTTCAGGTATGAGTATTTGTTATGGATTTGTTTTAGTATCTGCTATTCTTCTTATGAGACTGTATTCCTTTTGGCATTCTCTATTTGTTTATTATGTTCATGCACTATCTTTCCTTACCCGCTGAGTTCCAATACTCACAACCTCACAAATTAGTTTTCCTTCACCAAGTAACAGGTAGATGATTGAGAAGTTGCTTGGAGAGTCCTGGCTGACAGTCCCATGTCACACTCGAGGACAGTTACATTTCGATCTTATGTCTATTTTGTAGTATAGTGATTTTGCGCATTTTGTTTTTCAATAAGTCGATGTCGATTTTGGGGTCTAGTGTGGTGGTTGCGGGTATTTTATCAGTGTCGTTGTTGGTCTTATGTTCGTATTATTTTGTGTTTTTCACTGTGCATGTTTACTTTCAGCCATGTAGACTTATTAAACTGTGTGGTTGTATTTATTTTGTTCCAACCGAGTGGGCTGATGATATTAAACTGCGTGGTTGCGTTTATTTTGTTCCAGCCGTGTGGGCTGATGATTATCTAGATGTTATATGTGTATTTATTGTTTCAGATTGTCACCCGTACAGAGGAGATGCTGTCGAATTTTTTTTTTTTTGCCTGACGGGGACTCCTCTAGGGTGTGATAACAGTCTCCTGGACGAAAGATAGAAGATGCACAATAGAAAAGACTGAAGAGAACTGTACTCACCAGGGCCTCCTATCAGAATAGTCAGGTCGTCAGACCGAGAGTATCATAAATCTTGTATGCATGTCAAACATATACATCCATCCAAATGTAGCATATAAATGCAATAAACATAATCAGTAAATGCATAAATGCATATGATGCCAATGACATGGTCACCCCTAACGCCAGTCAGCCATCTCACACACAATGGTGAGACTAAGTGGGTAGGGTTGTGACAACCGTACACTCTGCCATCACTACTCCTGATGAGTGACCGAGTGGACGGGATGCTATCGGAGTACACCTATCCTCCTACCCCAAATCATAAATGGGGGAGCACAATGCTCTCATCTCCCGGTACACGATGACGGGGAGGAATCTCTGTCGGCTACCACGCTGCGTCACACTACCCATGAGCGGACCAACAGAGCCTAACAGAGTCCAACCGTCTGTCGGCTACCATGCTGCTACACTAAAACCAGCGGAGCCTAACAGCAAAACTGCCACACACCTACCTAATATACCACTAACCCATGAGTGGTGGTGTGTGCAGATCTATGTAACTAACGATGTGCTCAACAATAATAGAGCCAACTATCGCACAGCATGAAATCATGCGAGATGATGCATGACACTAATCATGGTAATATCCTGAACAGTAAGCAATATCCATATATATATATAAGGTGTACCATAGGGCAATGAATCAAATCAAAGGTACACAGATCAGATAAGGTATAAAAACCTAGATCCTGAACATAATAAACACATGGTTGTGTCACTACCCCTATAAGCATGTATAATCAGGTAGGTACTAACATGAAGTGCATAATAGGTAAACAAAACAAGCATGTAACAGGTATCGGGTAGTGACCAACCGAAGCAAAGACGAACATAATCATTACTAAAGGTTATAACCTACTAAACATATCAACATGACATTATCAAAGATAAGTCAAGGTACCTGCCTCAAATAGCAGGTCCAATCCAGTCAAATCCAACGTCGAGATGCCCGTCTCGAATCAGAGTCTTGTAATACATAATATACAGATTTAGCTAATTACGTATAATTTAATTAGCTAAATCATATCCCCGAGAAGCTAACCTAAATCCAAATCCAATTATAAACTCTAATTGGATCATCTAACTCCTCAATCATTTCTTAACTAATCCATTCAAATTAGGACTTGAAATAAGCATAATCCATCACAACAACTTAATCCAAATCAATTCATAAGAACTCACCCAAATTCAAGATGGTCACTGATGGCTCACGGTCGAAAGGGTTCCCTGCCCAAAATAGAATGACCGGTGCTGTGGATCGCCAATGAACAATGCTGGTCAAGCTACAAAGATTGGTAGACAAACAATCACAACCTCCAACTACAAATTAAACTCGCATCACTACCAATCTGATATCATACTTCTTACCTCAAATCACAGCCACTCTCACTGCTGGAATCAAAGAGTTGCTGCCCAATTAGGGTTGTTAGTTGCTAGAAGGAGTGACTACTGGATCCAAGGGCAGAGTTGCTGTTGGAAACCAGAAGCAAATGTGATCAGTTAAACCACTAGCACGAAAAATTGGGAAAACAGAACCCTACCTGCCTTACCCTAATCTTTTCCTCTCTGATAGTAGACAATAACCAGTCGAAATCAAAAATTGGTGGTCGGCAGATAGGGCACAGAACCAAAAGACCTGGGATGCTCGGCTTCTGTCGGCTACACCTTGGCTAGCGCCGGCGATCAGGTGGACCCAATCTAGGGCATGACGCTAGGGCAAAGGGAAGGTCGACAGCACTGCAGTTGGTGACTGAGGAGGATCGCAAGCTAGGGCACGAGGAAGAAACTAGGACTTCAATCCTCCTTGGTCCTGGCCGGAAACAACCCGAGAAGAGACGTGCCGACGGAGAACCTAGGGCACAATGAGAGATCGGCTGCGGGGGCTCGGATGCCGGTGGATGGGTCGCAGGGGATAGAGAGTTGGTCAGCTCTTGCTCAGGTGCCGGCGACGTCGAGAAGATGAAGACTCGGTGCCGCATGGAGGAGAGAATCGGGATGGAGAGGAAGGGAAGAGGAATCAAAAGAGAGGGGATCGCGGAAGAAAAGGAGAAGAGGAGATGGCGGTTTCAGCGCAGAGGAGGTTAGGGCACGCGGCACTGTTTGGCGGGGAGAAAAGGAAAAAGGAAATCAAAAGAAGAAAGAAAAAAATTAAAAACCAAACTTTTCCTCTTTTAAATGGGGTACCATAAACAAGCCTTTCCAGGGCCCAAATTTATCCCCGTAAACTCGTCCATACGGTCTCCGAAAAATTCCCGAAATTTTTTTAAAAATTTCAGAAAATTCCCTTATTATTATCTACCCTTTTTTCGGTATTTTACAGGGAGAGTCTACCTCATTATTGGGTTCATCTAGAATGGATAGAGATCGATGTCTTATCTCAAACTCAGGTTCAGATTTGAACTCAAACTTGACTTCAAATTTGGTCTCAACCACTTGTTCTCTTGTCGGTAGTGTCTGGAAACTGGCTTGAGCTTATTCTTCCTCTTTTGACTCCTTCGATGTTGATTCTATTGGTGCTGAAAGAACTAGAATTTTGATAATTAGCAAATGTACAAAGTTAAACGTTATTATGATGTAATGAAAGTTGATTGAGTGTTTAGGTTTCTCAATCAGAAAATCCTAGTGATACTAGGCAAAGGAAAAGTCCTAGTGAATACTAGGGTAAGGGAAAGCCTATTAGATCAGCTTGATCAAATACTAAGTAAAAGACTTGGCAGATTAAAGACACCAGGCGAGAAGTCTAGATGGGTTTTGGGAACTAGATGTCTAATAGGTTAATGGGAATAGAGGATAGGACATTGGAGGAAGCACTGGAGGTCGGAGAATAGGATGCCAAATAGGAATTACAAATATGTATGGAGGACCGAATGTTTGGTAAATCAAGTAATCTCTCCTAAGAGTAGTGGCATAAGATGCGTACCCGTAAAGGGAACAATAGACATTGGTCTGACCTAAGGTTTTCCTAAAAATCCAAAAGTCAAGACCAGATAGTTCCAAAATTATCAAACAATTTTATACTTACTTTTATACTTGTTGTGCTAACTGTAAGTATCCTAAGTTAGTTTTAATGTGGTCAATCGAGTTAAGTTAGGTCTTATTGTAACACCCACGAATTTCTTAAGCTATGTGAAGATTTTCTCTTAGAATAAAAAGATAAGATAGAACCAAAAAATATATAAAAGAAAAGGAATTGGTCAAGGATTGAACCTTGAACCTTTTTAAGCTAAGGACTATGGAATTACCACTAGACCATCATAATTTATTGTTAAAGGAGGAATGAAAATTCTAGATAAAGTTAATAGCATGATAAAAAGAAGGAAGCAATAAAAATTCAATTAGCTTTCTTTCTCCTTCTATTGATTAAGAAGAAAACAAGAAAAAGACAAATTGTCTTCTTCTCCTTCCTTCTCCTTTAATTTTCGTGGGTTGATGAGATGAGGGATTTGGAGAGCAAAGGGGGATGAATGAAGACATTTTCTTCATCATTAAGAGAATAAGGGATGAGTTAAGAAGAAGGGAAGGCAAAGTTTCTTTTTGCTTCTTACTCCCACCTAGCATAAGAGGAAAAACAAAGAAGGGATTTCATTTTCTTCCCTTTCCTTGTTGGTGCAGTAAGCATCCGACGATCGAACCTCAGTTTTGATAATGGCAAAGGGATTCAAAGTTAAGATTCCTTGTTATCTAACGTGGTTAAATAAGGTTTCAGGAAAGTCCTAACAGCGGTTAGGCAGGGGAAAATCCTAAGGGGGGGTAACCTTAGGTCCTAGGGGGCGGTAACCCTAGGTGGAGGAAAATCCTAAGGGGTGGTAACCTTAGGTCCTAGGGGGCGGTAACCCTAGGTGGAGGAAAACCCTAAGGGGCGGCAACCTTAGGTCCTAGGGGGCGGTAACCCTAGGTGGAGGAAAACCCTAAGGGGCGGCATCCTTAGGTCCTAGGGGGTGGTAACCCTAGGTGGAGAAAAACCCTAGGGGGCGGTAACCCTAGGTCCTAGGGGGTGGTAACCCTAGGCGGAAAGTCTAGTCGATCTGGAGGATCGCACTAGCATCAGGTAAATCTCCTGAGTGGAGTAGGAGAGGACGCGTTCCCCGCAGAGGGAACAGTAGGCGTCGGGTCGACCTAGGGTTTCCGGCTGGAAATCCAAAGTCAAACTCGGACAGTTCGAAGACTGTCAATTATTACTTACTGTGTTTTATCAGATTTTAACATTGTCTTGCAGGGTATTTTGCTCGGACTAACCTTTGTTTGCAGGTGAGGAACCTGCTGGAAAAAGGCTGTCCGGGCGCCCGGGACCAAATTCTATCCCCTGCGCGACTTCGCCACGTGGAGCATCCTGGTTGATTGGCCACGTCACACTCCAGGTGCCCGGAAGGGATCCAGGCGCCCGGAATCGCATATAAAAGGAGGGTTGAGGTGCAACTTCAATACAACGAATTCTAAGTGATCTTTCATCAACACGCTGCTCCAAAAGACGCTCCGAAGTGCTATTACAAGTGCCCGACGACCCGAAGCTTCAGAATTAGCATTTCTTGTTGTCGGTATAATTTTTGATAGCTTTTATTTGTACTCATAATTGTAATCTGTTTAACGAGCTTATAGTTGTTGCCCACCGGAAGCGATCAAGGATCGCGGGCCTTCGAGTAGGAGTCGACTTAGGCTCCGAACGAAGTAAAATCGACCTGTCTCTTTGTGTTGTCTCTTTATTTTATTTCCGCTTATTCCGCTGCACGTTTTAACTCCGATAGTTTTCCGATAATCGAACGAAATAGCCACGAGCGCTATTCACCCCCCCTCTAGCGCTTCTCGATCCAACAATTGGTATCAGAGCGGGGTCGCTTTGAACTGGTGCAACCACCATTCAAGCATTTTTCGTGGCTTTGTCGTTTATATAGGTTAAAAATATAACCTTACGCCTTTCATTTTTTCCCTCCAAAACTGATTTTGAAAAATTAATTTTCATCTTTTCACCATTGGTTGGAATTAGCGAAATATTACATTTTCAAAAACTTGTGGTAATATTATTTTAATATTATTTTAATAATATTTTAATAATATTTTATTACTTTTTTCGAAATTCCTGAATTACTATCTTTATTTCTCTCCCGCACTACTAATCCAAGACTAAGTCTTGGAACAAGTTTTATTGTGTTTATTTTACGAGATTCCTTCTAATGGCCTACGAAGATGGGTATAACTCCACATGCCTACCACTGATGTCTAACGAGAACTTCAGATACTGGAAAGACCAGGTGGAGCATCAATTAAAGACCGAAGCAGAAATATGGACCATAGTCCATATTGGATTCACTCTCCCCACCAAAGAAGGTGTACTCATCACCTGTGACAAGTGGGATGCACAAACAATAAGGACATTCGAGGCAAATGCAAAAGCAACTTACATTCTCCTATGCGGACTAACAAATTCAGATCTTGATCGAGTTGGAAAGTTCAATAATGCTAAGGAGCTTTGGGAGAAATTGCTCAAGCTTTATGAGATCCCTTCAGAGTTAGAAAATCGAATAGAACCTGAGTCCGAATTTGAAATTGAATTCTCAGAGTCAACCTTCGAACCAGACTCAGAAGAATCAGAGCAAACCGATATCATAGCACTGATGGCCAAAGACGAGATATCTGAATCTGAGTCAGAATTTGAAATGGCAACAGTCAAGGGGGAGGATCCTATCATGGATCTAAAAGGTAAAATTGTAAATTCAAATTGTAAATCTCTCATAATCTGTTTTAAGTGTAGGGAGAGAGGGCACTATAGAAACGACTGCCCCACTCGTAAGACTCGACCGGCACAATCGGAGAAGGAGAAAATGATCAGGAGAGGGAAGAAATACATCAAATGCTCCAAATGCAAACTAATGGGTCACTGCAAAAGACAATGCCCAGAAAGAAGACCCATGAATCCAGAGGGAGAAATCAAGGTTAGTACATTTACATTATATGAAAATCCAGTTTTTGCAACACATGATCGCACTAGCTTAACTAATCCTGCTTGCTCTAGTATAGATTTCTCTTCAAAATTAGATATGCATGCTAATAATGTAATGAACAAAATTAATTCAAATAAAAATAAGAAATTAACTCTTAGAAAAGTAGAAATACAAAATAATATTTTAAAAGATAAAGTTGATAAATTAGAGAAGATTGTTAATAATTTAGTCAAATCACGAAATCTAGACTTGAGTTATAAATCTAAAGTAAAACTTAAACAGTACAAACCAAGTTATAATCAAGTACCTTTTATTTACTTAACTTAATAAAACGTAAATCAATAACATAGGAGGAGGCTCCAGAATAGCTGGCACCTCCGAAATTAATCCACCCGATAAGGGTAAACAGAATAGATTACCTGGCAGGGTAATTAAGGTTAGATTAAAATGGATTAGGTTTAACTTAACCAACGGTGCTGGTGAAGTTTTTGGATGATAGTACGTTAGGGAAGCTTGGGCATCGCATGTCTAGGAAGATATGGCTTCGACCTGGTGCATTTGGCCAAGTGGAACTGACCGAAGCTACCCTTAAATGGATCCTAACTAGTTAGACCAAAGTTTAGTATTAAGTTCAATGGGTAGGACTATTTGGGAAACCTCGAAGGCATGGTTACTTTAATGAGTTCCTTGTGACTCACCATAGCCCAGAAGTTTATCCAAAGAATGCTTACTTGTTGAACCCAAAGCTAAACCTGAATCTAACACAAAGTTAAACCAAACCCTTAAATTGAACCTCAATTCATCTCACAACAATTATAGGATTACCTGATTAAAAACTTAGATCGGGTGAGATGACTAAGAAACATAAAATTTCAAAATTAAAATTATTTAAAAATCTTTTCAAATTTAATTTCAAAATTATTTAAAAAACTTTTCAAAATTATTTTCAAAATTATTTAAAAAACTTTTCAAAATTAATTTCAAAATTATTTAAAATATTTTCAAAATCAATTTCAAAATTATTTAAAAGATTTTTAAAATCAATTTAAAAATTATTTTAAAAACTTTATTTCAAAATTCTTTTAAACCACAATTTCAAAATTATTTAAAAAAACATTTCAAAATCAATTTCAAAATTATTTAAAAATCTTTTCAAAATTATTTAAAAATATTTTCAAAATTATTTAAAAATATTTTCAAAATCATTTCAGCATCTTTTAAAATTCTTTTAAATTTATTTGAAAAATCTTTTCAAAATCATTTCAACATCTTTCAAAATTCTTTTAAAATTTATTTGAAAAATCTTTTCAAAATCATTTCAAAATCTTTTAAAAAATTATTTGAAAAATCTTTTCAAAATCATTTCAAAATCTTTTGAAAAATCATTTGAAAAATCCCTTGAAAAATTAATTTCAAAATTATTTCAAAACTACTTAAAAACTCTTTTGAAAAATCATTTGAAAAATCCCTTGAAAAATTATTTCAAAATTATTTCAAAACTACTTAAAAAATCATTTGAAAAATCCCTTGAAAAATTAATTTCAAAATTATTTCAAAACTACTTAAAAAATCTTTTGAAAAATCATTTGAAAAATCCCTTGAAAAATTAATTTCAAAATTATTTTAAAACTACTTAAAAAATTATTTGAAAAATCATTTGAAATATCCTCTGAAAAATTAATTTCAAAACCCTTTTCAGAAGTTATTAAACTCTTTGAAATTCTAAACTCAATTAATTTTTAAATCTTCAAAATAATGGTCACTTATTTGGTATTCTAACTGATATTTTCAATGTTGTAAATTAAAGTAAACTCCATCTCACACTCACTCATATGCTAAACATGCTTGTTAATCTAGAATGAGTGAGATGGAAAATTAGGAAAATAATTTTTTAACCTCTCATGCTTGAACTTCTGAACTCAAAAATTTATTAAGGCATTAATTAAGGGGGAGTGATTTTGAGTCGGTTTTAAAATTAATTTTTCTTTAAAAAATTTTTGACTTGACCTCAAAATTAAAAACTATTTTTGGCATATCTTCAAAAATTCAAGCTATTTTTTGTTAAAATTATTTACGACCTGACTTTTAAATTATAACTCCTCTATAAGCTAAATGTTTTCAAAGCTAAGTACTTAATTAAGTTTTCTCTAACTAAACTTAGTTACTTGGCAAGATATGTTCTCAACGCAATCATTTTTAAGCTGAAAACATAGCTAAGTATTTTCAAATTTAGCTAAATATATAGCTAAGTGTCTCTCAAAGCAATTGTTTTCAAATGCTAAGTTCTGCTGAAAATACTAAGTATTTTCCAAAGCATTCTCAAAGTTTAATCAAAACAGTTTTTTTTTGAAAAACTAAATCTTTTTGAAATCACAAAAATTTGCTAATTTACTGTTTAAAAACAAAATAACTTTATCTCAGCTAAAAGTATCTCTCAAACTAAAGGAAGAAAAACTAAGTGTTTATCAAAAGTATGCTTAACCATCTATTTTTTTTCTTTGAAAGATAAGTTTGAAAATTATCTTTGAAAGTTAAGCTAAGGCCTAGATTTTCTTCATTCTCTTGGGTATTTTTGATATATGGCAAAGGGGGAGAGTAGGAAGAAATTCAAAGAAAATTAAAACGAAAGAAAATTAAAATGAAAACTTTGTTGTGAATGTGCCTATGCTTTATTTATGCCTGTGCTTATTTATGCATATATTTATTGAATTTTTTACTTAACTTTGAATTTCGGTTGCCATAATCAAAAAGGGGGAGATTGTTGGTGCAGTAAGCATCCGACGATCGAACCTCAGTTTTTATAATGGCAAAGGGATTCAAAGTTAAGATTCCTTGTTATCTAACGTGGTTAAATAAGGTTTCAGGAAAGTCTTGTAATGACCACCCTTCTTACTACTACTACACTCTAAGGATGACCGTTACTTGACTACTAACTCTACTTAACCGGTATGATAGAAAAATCACATGGAAACCCTACCAAAAAATTTCGGCAGAGTCTCCCTTGTACCGGTGACCATATCCGTAAATACATACAGAGTATACTCAGCCACAGGCGGCTGGAACATATATTTTCACAACCACGCAGTTTAATAAATCAAATCATGCAAGTAATGAAAAGCGGAAACATAACTTCTTACTACAAAATTTTTCTTAGCAACTTAATAAGAAATTAAACTAAACAAATTCTTAAACTAAGTGAGTTCTTTAGCTAAGTCTCAAGGATCTCCATAGTCCACACATCACACACCGTCACAGCACCTCCTTGTCGCCTTCTTCCTTATACTTTAGCTTTTCCTTTATCTGCAGTAGGAGGAAAATATTATCTATAAGCTAAAAGCTTAGTGAGCGCTATCCTACTCACAAAAACTCGATATGCATGTATATAAATAAAACATGCTAAAACTGAATGCTAACATGTAAAGCTACTCATGTTCATAAATAGCAAAGAAATCAACTAACTGAAAAGCTAACATATATAGCTACTCATGCTCATAAATAGCAAAGGAATCATGCTAACTAAATACTAAACATGTATAGCTAATCATGCTCATAAATAGCAAAGAAATCATACTAACTGAAATACTAAACATGTACAGCTAATCATAGAACTATCATGTGTATCAATAGGAAACTGAACCGATACATAAGCTGAACTAATTAATGCTAACCTGAGTCTAACTTGTATTCACATAACTAATTTGTGATATTTTGAAAACTATTTACATAATAGATCAAAATAGTAATCATGCTGCTGATGGGCCCGGCAACTGTACTTGCTGTGCGCGCATCCCTAACTAAACCAGGGATTGCAAGTTTCGAGTCTAGTAAGGTTTACTAGGTTATCTAAACCTAGGGACGACTATAGGAGCCCAACCCAATGGACATCTGGTCCAGTACAGTGCCACTGCTAAAAGTAAAATACTGGATCTTAAACAAATTAACTTATCTTACTTTTACTAGGTTATCTGAACCTAGAGGCGACTGTGGGAGCCCACCCATTGGACCGTAGTCCCATATAAGCTGAAGCAAGACTAAATAAGTTATTTTAAATGCTTCTACTGCATTCTATTCTACTGTAGCATTATATTGAGCTAAGCATTTTATCAAGCACTTGGTGTGCACTAGAACACACCCTACGTACTAAAAATCTGTATACAAAGCTTAACATAACTCTGCATATTAAGCTTATCAAAATCTGCATACTAAGCTTATCTAAAATCTGCATGCTATAAAAATAGGACTGCTCATGTTAAACTGATAGCAAAGGAAACTGTACGTCTAATAGCAATAGAAAAGAAGTCTGCTCATGCTTGCAAATAGCTAAGGAAAATCTAGAAAAAGAAAACTGCTCTTCGATTAGCAATGTAAAAGAAATCTGCTCATTCTAATTAATTCCAACAAAGTGGAACACAAGGAAAGGATGATTTCTGCTACAGTCAAAAGTTACCACATGATATACTAAAGCATATGTTGTTCATGTCCAGTTAATGGTATACAAACCTATTCTGCAAAGCTAACATAGAATGATATACTTAAACACATGCTATTCTCAAATCTCCAATTATCTCAATGTTGTACCGTATACTAAACTAAACCCCTAATCAACTTCAATAGCTACTAAAGAAACTGAAAGTGAGGTAGATGATTTTATCAATACCAACATTCTAATTGGTACAAAGAAAGATAGATAAAAAGAACAAACCATTTACCCCCACCATTAAAAAGAACAACATTCTTTAAGCTAGCATTCAACGGAACCTACAAATTTCACCATTTAACTTCTAGAATTCAAAATTTATCTACAAGCAAACTCTAAGGTTTCATGCAAGGCTTCGGAACAAGGAAAAGAAACAAGGAATGAACTTCGGTGCTATCCCAATGCTATATACCATGATCCGGAAGCAAAGAACATAAATTAAACATCCTACTTTATAGAATTAGATCCCCACTGCAAGGTCAAAGTTTTCCAAAACCTAACAATTCCCCTTTTATTTCCCTAATGAAACTCACGGCATTTGTACCCTTTTGAACCTCACGGCAGAACTTCAAAAACAAAACAAGAGAAAAACTCTAAATCAATGCCACAAGGAGGATTGTTCATGCTCGGCAAAGAAATGAAGAAGGCAAAATCGCGGAACTACTCCTACTGCAGGTGAGAAGCAACTCACCTCGCTATTCTTGGACTTACAACCGAAAGGGAAGGCTCTAGGGTTTCGGGTAGCTCGACCTTCGGCTCCTCCTCGTGCCCACAACCTCTCCGCGACGAGAGGATCTCAACGGTGTGAAGAGCTCTTGGAGAAAAGTGCTCGCCGGCCGCCGGAGACTAAGCCCTAGCCGCGGCTTCGTTTTTGCCTGAGAGGAATCGCCGACGCCGCGTGAGGAGAAGAGGTGAGAAAGAAATTAGGTTTCGGGAAACTTAAATCCTCTCTTTATAACTAGGGTTTTTTTTTTATTATTATCAACTATAGCTTATATATTTGTCGCTGCCTATTTAATTAGCAACGATCGCTAGCCCAGTTGGTCCATTGGGCTTTGCTTGAAGCCATAGGTTTGGGCTTCGATTCTTGGCCGCGCCTCTTTTTCACTAATTTATTTTAAATGTTCCATCTACTGCATATATACATATCGCTGCATACATGGTTAACAAAAATCGTGTAGCTCAGCTGGTTGGATTGGTTTTGCTCGAAGTCACAGATTGCAGGTTCAAATCCTGACTTCAACATATTCCTTTTCTCTTTTTTTTTAAAACTTCTTCCTCTTGGTAAAAATACCAAAAGAACTCCAAAAATTTCATAAAAATACTCTAAAAATTTCTAAAAATCTCTAGAATTTTTCTAAAGCATTTCTAGATTTTTATAAGGACTTTTAGAACTCGAAATAGGGAAAATTGGGTCGTTACAATTCTCCCTCCCTTATAAAAAGTTCGTCCTCGAACTTAGAATAATTCTGGATATATTTCTGTCTCATGCTGTCTCCACGCTCCCCTAGTAAATTTCTCGTGCTTCTGGTTCTACCAGATGACTTTTACTAATGACACTTCTCTGTTTCCTAGTCTCTTGTCTGCTCTGTCTACTATCTGTGTCTGCTCTCATAGCTAAGATCCTCTTGGATCTACAATGTCTGAGGCTGAATCACTTGGCTAAGGTCGTGAATACACTTCTTTAGCATGGAGACATGAAATACATTGTGTATTACTGACATATCTTGAGGTAAGTCTAGCTTGTAAGCTACCTTCCCAATTCTCTCTGTGATCGGGGTAGGGTCCTACGTATCGAGGACTTAACTTGCTCTTTTTCTCTTGGGTTCTCCGATGTACTCAAACCGGCTTCCGTTGGAATACGACTGCTTACGACTCTATGGAGGCACCGTATCCGATCGTGAAGTTCATTCCAAATATGACATCGTAGTCAGTCATGTTACCAGATCACAAAAGAGTTCTCCGTCGCTATCATGACCGCAACGCTCAACCAAGCGTGGATGCCATAACTTCTCCAAGGTAATGCCAAAATGACCACCGTACCTCGAGGGTATGTCTAATTTTCGAGAACATCCTGCTATATATGAATGGGTTGCCCCAAGATCAAACAGAAACAGAGTACTATCGTAAAATGCTAATCGACTGTGACAACCGTCGAGGCATTAGTTACGCCCTCTCCGTGAGTGAGTAGATCCTCGATTCGCCATCGCTGGAGGGGCTTCTAATCTGTCCCGGCCGATAGGTGGACCTTCTAGAGCGGCCTGCATCGATATAACTGAGCTGCATCTGAATCTGCTATGGCTGAGGGAGACCGGTCTTGTTCGGGCACCGCTTGGCCATGTTCCCTTCTTGTCCACATTCAGCATCCTCGTGTGCGACAAACCCCGGGTGGAATTTTCCACAAGTAGCACACTTTGGATAATCTGGGTCGCTTGCTAGATGGTCCTCCTTTAGATCGCTCCCGATTTGCGCTTGTTGTTGGAGTTCTCTTTCCAGTTGTGGCCTTGCTGTTTTGAGTGTGAGAGTTTCCTTGGCCTTTGGACTCGGAGAGACTTGCTTCTGCTGCTTGTAATGCTCTGTGGTCAAGGCACCGCTCACTAACTCCTCCGTGGTTTGTGGCCTATGTATGCCACCAGCCACGTTCATCGCTATCTCTGCATCTTGAGCATCAACCGATCGTTCCTTCTCTTTGCTGACTAGCTCGGGCATAGACGAGCCAACCTGTTGAATTTCTTCACGGCTTCCTCAACTGAAAGGTTGCCCCGACGAAACTCCGTGAACTCGTCGTAGTGGCGGTTTGTGACCCGCATGTGAAAGAACTCCTCAAGAATTCTTTCTCGAAGTCCCATGTCATCCGGTTCACCGGGCGCTTCACTCGACTTCTCTCCCACCACATCCGTCAGGCAGCAGGAGGCACACTTCACCTTCTCCTGTTCGCCAGTCCAGAAGCTCCAGTGTTTTGAACCAGGCTTGAGCATCCCATGGTTCGCTGGTGCCTGAGAAGTTCTCGGGCTTGATTCGCTGCCACTGGATCAGGTAAGCCTCTCTCTTTGCTTCCGCTGCTGGAGCTACTGGTGCTGTGGGCTGGACTGGTGGAACCTCTATAAATGCTGGGGTCGCTAGGTTAGGTTCCGGGGTGACTGTGGGAGTATTCTGCTGATTAGCCTTTAAGGTGGCTATCTCCTGTTGCTGTTCAGCTAGCTGCCTGCCTCTTGCTGGGGCTCAGTAGCTAGTGCCCTTCTAGCTGGGCGTCCTCGTGCCATTTCTAAAGACATAGAGGATGTACATAACTAATCTAATCACGTTTAACTAGCTACTATAAACATGTTAGAGGCTATCACACATAAGCATGCTATAATTATTCCTAAACATGAAAGCAAGAAACATAAATAGAGTAGAGGTATTCTTACTTGGAAGACGGCAAGGCTGATGCTGATGTGTGTGATGCTGGAGAATGGGAACTGCTCTGATACCAACTGTAACGACCACCCTTCTTACTACTACTACACTCTAAGGATGACCGTTACTTGACTACTAACTCTACTTAACCGGTATGATAAAAAAATCACATGGAAACCCTACCGAAAAATTTCGGCAGAGTCTCCCCTGTACCGGTGACCATATCCGTAAATACATACAGAGTATACTCAGCCACAGGCGGCTGGAACATATATTTTCACAACCACGCAGTTTAATAAATCAAATCATGCAAGTAATGAAAAGCGGAAACATAACTTCTTACTACAAAATTTTTCTTATCAACTTAATAAGAAATTAAACTAAACAAATTCTTAAACTAAGTGAGTTCTTTAGCTAAGTCTCAAGGATCTCCATAGTCCACACATCACACACTGTCACAGCACCTCCTTGTTGCCTTCTTCCTTATACTTTAGCTTTTCCTTTATCTGCAGTAGGAGGAAAATAGTATCTATAAGCTAAAAGCTTAGTGAGCGCTATCCTACTCACAAAAACTCGATATGCATGTATATAAATAAAATATGCTAAAACTGAATGCTAACATGTAAAGCTACTCATGCTCATAAATAGCAAAGAAATCAACTAACTGAAAAGCTAACATATATAGCTACTCATGCTCATAAATAGCAAAGGAATCATGCTAAATGAAATACTAAACATGTATAGCTAATCATGCTCATAAATAGCAAAGAAATCATACTAACTGAAATACTAAACATGTACAGCTAATCATAGAACTATCATGTGTATCAATAGGAAACTGAACTGATACATAAACTGAACTAATTAATGCTAAATTGAGTCTAACTTGTATTCAGATAACTAATTTGTGAAGTTTTGAAAACTATTTACATAATAGATCAAAATAGTAATCATGCTGCTGATGGGCCCGGCAACTGTACTTGCTGTGCGCGCATCCCTAACTAAACCCGGGATTGCAAGTTCCAAGGTTTACTAGGTTATCTAAACCTAGGGACGACTGTGGGAGCCCAACCCAATGGACATCTGGTCCAGTACAGTGCCACTGCTAAAAGTAAAATACTGGATCTTAAACTAATTAACTTATCTTGCTTTTACTAGGTTATCTGAACCTAGAGGCGACTGTGGGAGCCCACCCATTGGACCGTAGTCCCATATAAGCTGAAGCAAGACTAAATAAGTTATTTTAAATGCTTCTACTGCGTTTACTGAGCTATTAAAATGCCTACTGTAGCATTATATTGAGCCAAGCATTTTATCAAGCACTTGGTGTGCACTAGAACACACCCTACGTACTAAAAATCTGTATACAAAGCTTAACATAACTCTGCATATTAAGCTTATCAAAATCTGCATACTAAGCTTATCTAAAATCTGCATGCTATAAAAATAGGACTGCTCATGTTAAACTGATAGCAAAGGAAACTATACGTCTAATAGCAATAGAAAAGAAGTCTACTCATGCTTGCAAATAGCTAAGGAAAATCTAGAAAAAGAAAACTGCTCTTCTATTAGCAATGTAAAAGAAATCTGCTCATTCTAATTAATTCCAACAAAGTGGAACACAAGGAAAGGATGATTTCTGCTACAGTCAAAAGTTACCACATGATATACTAAAGCATATGTTGTTCATGTCCAGTTAATGGTATACAAACCTATTCTGCAAAGCTAACATAGAATGATATACTTAAACACATGCTATTCTCAAATCTCCAATTATCTCAATGTTGTACCGTATACTAAACTAAACCCCTAATCAACTTCAATAGCTACTAAAGAAACTGAAAGTGAGGTAGATGATTTTATCAATACCAACATTCTAATTGGTACAAAGAAAGATAGATAAAAAGAACAAACCATTTACCCCCACCATTAAAAAGAACAACATTCTTTAAGCTAGCATTCAACGGAACCTACAGATTTCACCATTTAACTTCTAGAATTCAAAATTTATCTACAAGCAAACTCTAAGGTTTCATGCAAGGCTTCGGAACAAGGAAAAGAAACAAGGAATGAACTTCGGTGCTATCCCAATGCTGTATACCATGATCCGGAAGCAAAGAACATAAATTAAACCTCCTACTTTATAGAATTAGATCCCCACTGCAAGGTCAAAGTTTTCCAAAACCTAACAATTCCCCTTTTATTTCCCTAATGAAACTCACGGCATTTGTACCCTTTTGAACCTCACGGCAGAACCTCAAAAACAAAACAAGAGAAAAACTCTAAATCAATGCCACAAGGAGGATTGTTCATGCTCGGCAAAGAAATGAAGAAGGCAAAATCGCGGAACTACTCCTACTGCAGGTGAGAAGCAACTCACCTCGCTGTTCTTGGACTTACAACCGAAAGGGAAGGCTCTAGGGTTTCGGGTAGCTCGACCTTCGGCTCCTCCTCGTGCCCACAACCTCTCCTCGACGAGAGGATCTCAACGGTGTGAAGAGCTCTTGGAGAAAAGTGCTCGCCGGTCGCCGGAGACGAAGCCCTAGCCGCGGCTTCGTTTTTGCCCGAGAGGAATCGACGACGCCGCGTGAGGAGAAGAGGTGAGAAAGAAATTAGGTTTCGGGAAACTTAAATCCTCTCTTTATAACTAGGGTTTTTTTTTTAATATTATCAACTATAGCTTATATATTTGTCGCTGCCTATTTAATTAGCAACGATCGCTAGCCCAGTTGGTCCGTTGGGCTTTGCTTGAAGCCATAGGTTTGGGCTTCGATTCTTGGCCGCGCCTCTTTTTCACCAATTTATTTTAAACGTTCCATCTACTACATATATACATATCGCTGCATACATGGTTAACAAAAATCGTGTAGCTCAGCTGGTTGGATTGGTTTTGCTCGAAGTCACAGATTGCAGGTTCAAATCCTGACTTCAACATATTCCTTTTCTCTTTTTTTTTAAAACTTCTTCCTCTTGGTAAAAATACCAAACGAACTCCAAAAATTTCATAAAAATACTCTAAAAATTTATAAAAATCTGTAGAATTTTTCTAAAGCATTTCTAGATTTTTATAAGGACTTTTAGAACTCGAAATAGGGAAAATTGGGTTGTTACAAGTCCTAACTGCGGTTAGGCAGGGGAAAATCCTAAGGGGGGGTAACCTTAGGTCCTAGGGGGCGGTAACCCTAGGTGGAGGAAAATCCTAAGGGGTGGTAACCTTAGGTCCTAGGGGGCGGTAACCCTAGGTGGAGGAAAACCCTAAGGGGCGGCAACCTTAGATCCTAGGAGGCAGTAACCCTAGGTGGAGGAAAACCCTAAGGGGCGGCAACCTTAGGTCCTAGGGGGTGGTAACCCTAGGTGGAGAAAAACCCTAGGGGGCGGTAACCCTAGGTCCTAGGGGGTGGTAACCCTAGGCGGAAAGTCCAGTCGATCTGGAGGATCGCACTGGCATCAGGTAAATCTCCTGAGTGGAGTAGGTGAGGACGTGTTCCCCGCAGAGGGAACAGTAGGCGTCGGGTCGACCTAGGGTTTCCGGCTGGAAATCCAAAGTCAGACTCGGACAGTCCGAAGACTGTCAATTATTACTTACTGTGTTTTATCAGATTGTAACATTGTCTTGCAGGGTATTTTGCTCGGACTAACCTTTGTTTGCAGGTGAGGAACCTGCTGGAAAAAGGCTGTCCGAGCTCCCGGGATGGATCCGGGCGCCCGGAGGTCCGGGCGCCCGGAACAGGTCCGGGCGCCCGGGACCAGGCGCCCTGAAGGGATCCAGGCGCCCGGAAGGGATCCAGGCGCCCGGAACCGCATATAAAAGGAGGGTTGAGGTGCAGCTTCAATACAACGAATTCTAAGTGATCTTTCATCAACACGCTGCTCCAAAAGACGCTCCGAAGTGCTACTACAAGTGCCCGATGACCCGAAGCTTCAGAATTAGCATTTCTTGTTGTCGGTATAATTTTTGATAGCTTTTATTTGTACTCATAATTGTAATCTGTTTAACGAGCTTATAGTTGTTGCCCACCGGAAGCGATCAAGGATCGCGAGCCTTCGAGTAGGAGTCGACTTAGGCTCCGAACGAAGTAAAATCGACCTGTCTCTTTGTGTTGTCTCTTTATTTTATTTCCGCTTATTTCGCTGCACGTTTTAACTCCGATAGTTTTCCGATAATCGAACGAAATAGCCACGAGCGCTATTCACCCCCCCTCTAGCGCTTCTCGATCCAATATTCCTCACCATTGCCGTGACCTAGAGCCTTCCCTCTCCCCTTTCTGAAAATCCAACTAAGGTTTTCTCCCTAAGAAAACCAAACCACAAGAAGGGGTCCTCAAGATCTATCTCTCGCAAGCAAGAGAAGTAAAAGGGAGCACTAGAAGGAGAAGCTCTCTTCTTCCTCTTCACAAAGGGTATCTTCTCTTAGGGAAAATACCAAGCAAGAGGATGTGAGTATCCCCTCACCTGTGGTACAAGTTGTTATATGATTTTGTTCGAGTTTAGATGGATTAACAACCTAGGGTTTCTTTTGGAAACTTTCGGCAATGACACTTTGTAAGGCCTATGGAAGCTCAAAACCAAAACCAACATGCTTATGGTTTTTCTCATGATATGCTATGAATATGACCTTGATATTTCATGCTTGTATGTGGCTTGGAGTTAGTTAATACCCCACCTTAGGGTTCAGTCATGAAGAGACTTAAAACTCTAGAGAAGCTCAACTTAAAGACTAACATGCTTATGATCTCTTCTATGACATGATATGAATATTTTCTTATTGTTTTATACTTGTATGTTGCTTGGAACTAGTAGAACCTTACCTTAGGGTTTCGGCCATGATGTTGGGTTTTAAGGGCCGCGAAAACCGCTTTTTCGTGTCGTGGAAACCCCGAATCACCCATGCCACTGGATCTCGTGCGAGGAATAGATTTCAAAATATCTTGTACGAGTTTCTACTTAGATCTACTCCTAGATCTACATGAAGAATAACTTATACCTTCGATACGTGCCCTTCGCGTATCCCGCTTGTCCAAGGTACGCCGGATCTCGAAGTTGTCAACGTAGACAACTCTCTAATGATATCCACACGAACAAGATGTGTTCTCTAACACTCAAGGATGGAGAAGAGAGCACCCAAGTGTGCTAGCACTTTCTAGGGCTCTCGGGTAGGATTTAAAAGGGGAGAAAGGAGAGAAAGTAAAAGGAATCTCACATACTCCTCTAGGTACCCTCCTTTGTGACCTTCACTCCACCTTATTCTCTTGGAAATCAACTCACTCACCTTCTCCTTGCTTGAAACCCACGACCAAGAGCAGTAAAGGATGATGAAGAATACAAGGAAGAAAATGCAACCATAAACACCCATCAATTCCACAAAACAAAACCTCCACACACATTAACTCCCCTCATTTAATGTGCCCGGCCACATTAAATGGAATGGAATGTGTAACCTCCATGAGGTGGCACACCATGATGAGGTGGAGATGATGTGGCAAGGTTAGTCATGCCATGTAGGATGAGTCAACCTTCATGATGTGGCAATACATCAAGTCAAACTTGATGTTTCAACTTCCCATTTTGGTCAAGTCAAAATTGACTAAATATCTTCCATGTTGAGTTGAATTCATTCTTTGATTCAAGCCAATTTCAATCTAATGAATCTCAATATATTAATATAAATTGACTTAATGAATCAAATTTAAATTAGACTCATTCAATAATTGAATCTAATTGAGTCTAACTCAATAAGTCTAATTTAAATCAATCCGAATCCAATTGGTTCATCATATGAACCTAATCTCCATCCACTTGTTCTTTGTGTGTGACCCAATAGGTTCTTGTAACGTTGGCAATGTTTCTAAACTCCTTTAAAAACCTAAGCAATGAGCGGCATCTAGCAATACATCATTGCTACCCAAGTTACAAGAAATGTTGAGATCCAACATCACCTTGTGACTATTAATTGTGACTCCTCACAATATATGACAAGTGTCCTTCTATCCTAGACATCTAGATTGATCAATATGAGGCATAGACCGTGTCATCCTCTAATCAATCTAAATCCTGAACTCCAAGTAGACTCACTAAATCAAATGAGCTCAACATCTCATGTTGACTCATTTGGGCATGGCCATGCACTTCGTGGTCTAACTCTATCAAGAATATCAATGTCGCTCCCGTCATATGGGAGGGATAGATCCCATCTACATCACTCACATTCCTCCGCATAATTTGTTACATACCCAGTAATCGCCTTTATAGTCCACCCAGTTACGGGTGACGTTTGACGAAACTAAAGTACATAACTCCTTATGTAGGGATCCATGGTGACTTCAGGTCTAAGGACAAGTAGTCATACTAATAGTCACATGAGAAAGTATATGACACTCATATAACGATCCATGATACTTTCTCATGACGGGTCATTCAGTATACATTCTCTAATGTATACTCATGTGTCAACTTGATATCTCTATATCCATGACTTGTGAGATCAAGTCATCGAGTTGACCTACATGCTAGTCTTACTGCATTAACATTGTCCCTGAATGTTAATACTCGACTAGGAATGATTAAGAGTAGTGTTCCCTATATCATCTCACTATCGGTTCAGCTAACCGATTGATATAGGTAAGAATCTTCTACTCAAGGACGTTACTATACTTATTTTATCTGGCACTAATAGAAATAAGCATAATAACCAAAAACCAAATGCCTTAATATATACAAGAATATGATATACATGAGTCTGTACAATCATCAAATGATTGGCTCTAGGGCTCTAACTAACAATCTCCCACTAGCACTAGTGCCAATCAGTATAGGCTCTAAGGCCTAATGACCATCATGCTTCCTCTGTGCCAAAGCCTTGGTCAAGGGATCTGCGATGATAGCTTCTATAGATACTCTGCAAATCTTCACATCTCCTCTATCGATTATCTCTCGAATGAGATGGAAACGTTGTAGAACTGCTGTGAACTCTGCCAGCTCATAGCACTACCATTCAAGCAAAACACGAACCTCGACTGTGATCTTTAATCATCCTGATCGGTCTGGAAGCTGGCATCACTGTAACCCTTTACAGTTAGCTCATCATTGCCTCCATATATCATGAAATTTTCTTTAGACCTTCATAAGTACTTAAGAATATTCTTGACCACTATCCAGTGACTTTCACCTGGATCTGACTGGTATCTGCTCATCATGCTCAAAGCATACGAGACATCAGGTCGAGTACATAGCATGGCGTACATGATAGACCCTATGGCTGAGGCATAAGGGGTCTGATCCATGCGGTCTCTCTCCTCTCTAGAAGAAGGACCTTAAGTCTTCGAAAGACTCACGCCATGTGACATAGGCAGAAATCCCTTCTTGGAGTTCTGCATGGCAAACCGAAGGAGTACCTTGTCATTATATGTACTCTGACTTAGGCCAAGCAATCTCTTAGATCTTTCTCTATAGATCTGTATTCCCAGAATACGAGATGCTTCACCTAAGTCCTTCATTGAGAAACAACTTCCTAGCCAAGTCTTCACAGACTGAAGCAAAGAGATGTTACCCCAATGAGTAGTATATCATCCACATACAATATGAGGAAGACAACTGTGTTCCCAACTACCTTCTTGTAGACACAAGGATCATCTTCGTTCTTGATAAAACTAAACTGTTTGATTGCATCATCGAATCGAAGATTTAAGCTCCGAGAAGCTAGCTTATGCAGCTTGCATACTCTGCTAGTATGCTGTGGTGGATCTACAAAAAACAAGTTTTCTTTCAGAAACGCGGTTTTGACATCCACCTACCATATCTCGGAATCTGGTCTCATCATATCTTCCTGATAGGTGGTAGGCTCATCCTCTATGAGCACAATGTCATCATGGTCAGACAAGAGAAATGAATATCTCTCTGGCTGACGACGTACCCTATCAGATCTGCGAAGAGGTATGTCTACTTGAACTGGTTGTTGTTCCTCAACTCCTTGTGGAACATCATCCACAACACTTTGTGGTTCCAGTTCAACTTCCATCGAGGCTTCAGTCTTAGTATTCGCATCTTGAACTTCTTCAAGATCGAATGTGCTCCCACTAGTCTTTCTAGAAATAAAGTCCCTTTCTAGAAAGACCCCAGTCTTTGCCACAACTACCTTGTGCTGACTGGGAATGTAGAAGTAATATCCCTTAGTTTCCTTGGGATATCCAATGAAATAGCACTTGTCAGATTTGGGTCCTAATTTTTCTGAGACTTAACGTCGTACGTAAGCCTCACAGCCCCAAATCCTCATGAAAGACACCTGGGCATCTCTCCCAGTCCATATCCTATATGGTGTCTTTATCACGGCCTTGGATGGAACTCGGTTGAGAATGAAAGCTGCCGTGTCTAGAGCATAGATATAGGAAGATCTGTGTGACTCATCATAGATCGTACCATATCTAATAGGGTACGATTCCTCCTTTCAGATACACCATTCCACTGTGGTGTTCCAGGAGGAGTGAGTTGGGATAAAATCCCACACTCAGCTAAGTAGTCACGAAACTCGTGGCTTAAGTATTCACCACCTCGATCTGATCGAAGTATCTTGATACTCTTGCCAAGCTGGTTTTGGACTTCATTCTTGAATTCTTTGAACTTTTCAAAGGATTCTGATTTATGTGTCATCAAGTACACATAACCATATCTACTGAAGTCATCAGTAAATGTGATGAAGTACCTATAACCGCCTCTAGCAGCGACATTGAAAGGGCCACATACATCACTATGTATGAGTCCTAACAAATCAGTCACTCTCTCGCTGTGTCCACTAAATGGAGTCTTGGTCATCTTGCCTCGTAGGCATGACTCGCATATCTCATATGATTCAAAATCAAATGAGTCCAGCAAACCATCCTTATGGAGCTGGGATAAGCGCTTGTCATTTATATGACCTAAGCGACAGTGCCAGAGATAGGTGTGGTTCATATCGTTTGATTTGAACCTCTTGGTATTAACGTTATAGATAGAGCTCTCAAGGTCTAGAATATAGAGTCTGTTCATCAGAGGTGCACTACAATAGAACATATCGTTTAAATAGACAGAACAACATTTGTTCTTTATTATAAACGAGAATCCTTTCTTGTCCAAACAAGAAACTGATATAATGTTCTTAGTCAATGTAGACACATAACAACAATCGTCTAACTCTAGTATAAGCCCAGAGGGCAGAGATAGAAAATAAGTCCCTACAGCAAAACACGTGCTCCATTGCCTACTCGTAGGTCTATCTCGCCCTTTGTCAATGCTCTGCTATTTCTCGGTGCTTGTACATTAGTACAAATGTGTGAAGCACATCCGGATCTAATACCCACGACGAAGAAATAAAGAGATTGACTTCTATAACATTTATACCAAGTAGAAATCTTATTTCTCTTCTTGTTAAGATCTTCCGGTATCCTGTGAAGTTCCTCTTCCCGCTTGTCCTTGATATAGTTGACGAAGATGTTCAACCATATCGTAGCACACATCAACTCATGTTGCTTCTGGCTCAGAGTTCATGGTTGCGAGCATTAGACAGACACATCTAATTCGTCATCTTGATGCTTCTTGTAAGCATCCGGTCAAGCGTGAGGAGCCTCCTAATGGGCCGCGCATGCTTTATGTTCCCGAGTGAGAACTATTCTCAGGTTCCTGTACCAGTCCAGGAAATTTGCTTCGTTGAGCTTGTCCTTCTTAAGGACAGAACGCAGGGAGAAAGAGTTTGTATTCGACGTCATGGTTATCTACAACAAAAAATTTACAGAAATAAATATCATATTCTTTTAAAATCATTTAATTAGGCCTTTAATTAAATGATGCTCCCACTGAATTCTATAATTCTTGTGGGACAAGATCCACATCATACTAACCCTTGAGTTAGCTTTGGCTAATACGCCCAAGGCTTAGTATGATCGGTAGGTAACGATTACCAATTACATCTCTATGCAACTCTTGTTTATAGAATCAATATCCGCATTTATATTAAAACTCGAGTTAGCTTTGGCTAATACGCCCGAGAGTTAATATAGATGTGATTTTGACCTATCTTTTCCAATCGTTGGAATAATGCCTATAGTTGACTCGATCCAACCGAGTAACTAGGAATATTCAATCTAATTGAGTTTGTATTCACCCATGCGTTGATAGGCGGGACCAAGATTGTCCCTCCGTACCCTACCAAGATAATATGTATTGCTCTGCTTTGGCAGATTCAACAATACATGTGATCGAGGTAGTGATAGGTATCACGGCACGGTTAGGCATTTAGAGTTGGTTCGATCGAGATCTAATCTAATCGAAAAGGATGCATCTTGTGCACGACTTAGATCTAATCTAATCGCAAGGGTGATCATGTGCACGACTTAGATATAATCTAATCGTAAGGCACTAATTAATTAATTACTTATTAAACATGCATCATATACATAAGCAATTAACTAATTAATCTATTTGTGATTTAGTCTTGGCCCTATTACGATCTTCTCAAGCCAATGAGAAGATCGAATGGTCAACCTAGGGTCAACAGCTTCTCCAAGCTCCTCCCTTTGACCACCTTGTGTTGCTCGTGCCCGCCTCGGAACTCCGTCTCGTGTGGACCCTCCACCGCTCCAATTTTGTACATTACAATTTTGAAACTCGAGTTACATTCGAGTCTAAATCTAACTTACAACAAGAATAAAAGAAGAGGCACGACGCGCAGGTCGCGAATAATAAAATAAATACAACACGCGCAATCACATCACGGCACGCAGGCCGTATTATGAATTACAACACAATCCAATCATATTGGGTTTTTGGGCCATGACTATCACAAAATTAATATATAATTAAAAATTATATATTTTCATAATTTTCTATAATTTTAAAATTAATTTTTTTTACAATTTTACGAGTAAAATTTCCTGACGGTCCCGTTTAGCGGTTTCGGGCGCAATCGCGGAACGGATCCCCTTGCGGGGCCAGGGGCAGTGCCCCTACCCGCGATCTAACCATTGCGAGGGTTCCTTTGCGATCCAACAGTGCCTAAACTCGCTGTCCCAAAACAATTTGGGTCGAGACATTGCCATTTCGGAAAAATCTTCCTGGCGGGTTCGTTTTTAGCGATTTCGGGTGCAATCGCGGAGCAAATCCCCTTGTGGGGTTAGGGGCAGTACCCCTACCCACGATCTAACCATCGTGAGTTGCTCCTTTGCGATCTAATAGCACCCAAGCCCGCTGTCCCAAACGGATTTGGAGAAAAATAAAGCCGTTTAAGGAAAAACTTCCCGGTAGCCGAAGCCTACAAGTGCCGAAATACTTGTGCTTCGCTTCTACGGAAAAATTACCCATAAAAACATAAAAAACTAAATTTTACAGAAAATTACAGAAGGTTTAGTTTTCATAAAACTAAAAATTAAACTCGTACAAGCCTTGCACGTGGCTCTGATACCACTGTTGGGTTTTTCGGGCCGCGAAAACTGCTTTTTCGCGTCGCGGAAACCCCAAATCACCCATGCCACTGGATCTCGTGCGAAGAATAGATTTCAAAATATCTTGTACGAGTTTCTACTTAGATCTACTCCTAGATCTACATGAAGAATAACTTATACCTTCGATGCGTGCCCTTCGCATATCCCGCTCGTCCAAGGTACGCCGGATCTCGAAGTTGTCAACGTAGACAACTCTCTAATGATATCCACACGAACAAGATGTGTTCTCTAACACTCAACGATGGAGAAGAGAGCACCCAAGTGTGCTAGCACTTTCTAGGGCTCTCAGGTAGGATTTAAAAGGGGAGAAAGGAGAGAAAGTAAAAGGAATCTCACATACTCCTCTAGGTACCCTCCTTTGTGACCTTCACTCCACCTTATTCTCTTGGAAATCAACTCACTCACCTTCTCCTTGCTTGAAACCCACGACCAAGAGCAGCAAAGGATGATGAAGAATACAAGGAAGAAAATGCATCCATAAACACCCATCAATTCCACAAAACAAAACCTCCACACACATTAACTCCCCTCATTTAATGTGGCCGGCCACATTAAATGGAATGGAATGTGTAACCTCCATGAGGTGGCACACCATGATGAGGTGGAGATGATGTGGCAAGTTTAGTCATGCCATGTAGGATGAGTCAACCTTCATGATGTGGCAATACATCAAGTCAAACTTGATGTTTCAACTTCCCATTTTGGTCAAGTCAAAATTGACCAAATCTCTTCCATGTTGAGTTGAATTCATTCTTTGATTCAAGCCAATTTCAATCTAATGAATCTCAATTCATTAATATAAATTGACTTAATGAATCAAATTTAAATTAGACTCATTCAACAATTGAATCTAATTGAGTCTAACTCAATAAGTCTAATTTAAATCAATCCGAATCCAATTGGTTCATCATATGAACCTAATCTCCATCCACTTGTTCTTTGTGTGTGACCCAATAGGTTCTTGTAACGTTGGCAATGTTTCTAAACTCCTTTAAAAATATAAGCAATGAGCGGCATCTAGCAATACATCATTGCTACCCAAGTTACAAGAAATGTTGAGATCCAACATCACCTTGTGACTATTAATTGTGACTCCTCACAATATATGACAAGTGTCCTTCTATCCTAGACATCTAGATTGATCAATATGAGGCATAGACCGTGTCATCCTCTTATCAATCTAAATCCTGAACTCCAAGTAGACTCACTAAATCAAATGAGCTCAACATCTCATGTTGACTCATTTGGGCATGGCCATGCACTTCGTGGTCTAACTCTATCAAGAATATCGATGTCGCTCCCGTCATATGGGAGGGATAGATCTCATCTACATCACTCACATCCCTCCACATAATTTGTTACAAACCCAGTAATCACCTTTATAGTCCACCCAGTTACGGGTGACGTTTGACGAAACTAAAGTACATAACTCCTTATGTAGGGATCCATGGTGACTTCAGGTCTAAGGACAAGTAGTCATACTAATAGTCACATGAGAAAGTATATGACACTCATATAACGATCCATGATACTTTCTCATTGCGGGTCATAATTCAGTATACATTCTCTAATGTATACCCATGTGTCAACTTGATATCTCTATATCCATGACTTGAGAGATCAAGTCATCGAGTTGACCTACATGCTAGTCTTATTGCATTAACATTGTCCCTGAATGTTAATACTCGACTAGGAATGATTAAGAGTAGTGTTCCCTATATCATCTCACTATCGGTTCAGCTAACCGATTGATATAGGTAAGAATCTTCTACTCAAGGACGTTACTATACTTATTTTATCTGGCACTAATAGAAATAAGCATAATAACCAAAAACCAAATGCCTTAATATATACAAGAATATGATATACATGAGTCCATACAATCATCAAATGATTGGCTCTAGGGCTCTAACTAACACATGAAGGGATTAAATACCTTAGGGAGGCTCAACCTCAAATCTAGCTTGCTTATGATTTACCTTATGATAGGATATGGAGATAACTTGATGCACTTGTGATTTCATGTTGCTTAAGGTTAGGTTTTCACATGGTGAACTTTCGGCCAAAATGAAATATAGGGCTTAGGCAAGCCTAAATTCAACCCTAACATGTTTATGTTCTTCTCCATGATATGCTATGAAATTTATAGGGTATTCACATGCTTGTATTTGGTTGAAAAAAAAAAACTTAGTGTCACATAGATGGCATTCGGCCACCTATGATTTGTGGACTTAGGAAGCTTGAAACTTAAACTCAATATGCTCATGTGGTTGCCTATGATAAATGCATGGAAATTGTTTAGGGTTCACATGTTTACATGCTATTTGTAACCAAATTTTGGACCTTGTCGGCCAATGTTGATTTCTAAACCTAGGAAGCATAGAACCTAAATCAAACATGCTTATGATGTTCTTTATGATAAATGTTATGGAAATGAATTAGGATTCATATGCTTGTTTGATTTCATGCAACCTATGTGAGCCTATGCATGTTTCGGTCACCCTTAGTTGGTTGAGGATTGAGACCAAATTATGACTCATTATGTGCTTCACTTTGCCATGATATGAATTAGGAGAAGTTAACTCGTGATCCATGCATGATTATGTTTTCTTTTTCTTCCATGATACATTATATTTGCTCGTTTAAGTATGCTTATGCACCATGCATGAGAATGATACCTATGTTGGCTATGTGCCCAAATGTGATGGCTACGTGCCCAAATATGATGGCTATGTGCCCAAGACGAGTATGATGGCTATGTGCCCAAATATGCATGGCTATGTGCCCATTTATGCATACCTTATAAATGACATGAATGACATGAACATGATATGCTATGAATGACATGAACATGATATGCTATGAATGACATGAACATGATATGCTATGAATGACATGAACATGATATGCTATGAATGACATGGACATGATATGCTATGAATGACATGAATATGATATGCTATGAATGACATGAATATGTTATGCAATGATAAAGATATGATATGACATGTATTTTACTTTGAATGGCTTGTACCAAAAGGGTGGGCTCCTTATGCGCCCCTAGGTTCAATTACGGGCCTATTAAAGGGTGGGCTCCTTACGTGCCCCTAGGTCAAGCTACGGGCCTAGTTTCCTAGTAGGTTCAAGACTAGATACCTTGGGTCTACTTAGGATGTGCGCATTTATGTATGTATGTGGTACTAAGCCGGGCCCCTCTCATGTTGAGATTATTTTTAAGTACTATATGATATTGTTTTAAGAAATTTCACACATGACATAAATCATGTTTTGAAAGGCATATAGCACATGACATTACCTATGTTTTAAAGGGCATCTTGCATCCATGCTTACGATATGATATAAAATAATGCTTACAGTTATGCTATGATATGATGCCTTGATGTTATGAAAAGAAATGTCATGATACTTTCACTTATGCTATGATATGATTCATGCCATGATATGATGTTTACTTATGCTATGATATGATCTATGCCATGCTATGATGTTCACTTATGCTATGATATGATCTATGCCATGATATGATGTTTACTTATGCTATGATATGATCTATGCCATGCTATGATGTTCACTTATGCTATGATATGATCTATGCCATGCTATGATGTTCACTTATGCTATGATATGATCTATGTCATGCTATGATGTTTACTTATGCTATGATATGATCTATGTCATGCTATGATGTTCACTTATGCTATGATATGATCTATGCCATGCTATGATGTTTACTTATGCTATGATATGATCTATGCCATGCTATGATGTTCACTTATGCTATGATATGATCTATGCCATGCTATGATGTTCACTTATGCTATGATATGATCTATGTCATGATATGATGTTCACTAATGCTATGATATGATTCATGCCATGATATGATGATTACTTATGCCATGATATGATGTTACTTATACCATGATAAGATTTATGCCATGATATGTCGTTTACTTTATGTTACGATATTATTGAAAATTATGTCATGATATGATGTGTTTTTAATTATATGATGATATGAGCGTCATTTATTCTATGATGTATGATATGATGATTTTACATGATATATTGGCTTTTGTGAGTAGGAAAGGATCTCACTAAGCCTTGAGTGCTTACAGATACTTTTCCTTGTACCACAGATAAAGGTAAAGGATGGATAAACTAGAGGAGCAGCAGGAAGGGGCAAGAGATGTGTGATGGTGACTTGGCTAAAGAAATAAAATGACCTGCTTAAGTGAACTTATGATTAATATGTTATTTTATGTTGATGTCTTACATGATTCCCTATGCATGTGTTAGAAATGAATAATATGACTTTTTAAGTTGAACCATGCTATTTCATACTCATATGCTTAGTATGATTTTAGAAAAAAAAAAAAGAATATGCTTCCGCTGTATGTATGTTTATGTATGATAAGTCAAAGTGAGTAACCCCGCCCCCCACTAGCAGGAGGAAGGGGGCGGGGCGTTACACTTATTAGATTTATCATTGTGTCTAAATGAGTAGAAACTTAGGCACACAAGAAGTCAATCAAAAGATACAGCAGACTATACGGATGGCATGAGAAGCGAGTCATGGACTTGATGCGTCCATGGGATGGGAAGGTATGGAAGAGTACATCAACGGATGAGAAGGACGCGCACGGCGTATCTGAGAAATAAGATGCCAGGGAAGAAGTATGCTCGAGGAGAATATTAGAGTTGGGTATGGGTGAGCTCAATTCTGAATAATCGGAGCATCACCCATATGAAGAATATCATCTTGGAGGCTGATATGCCTTATGGAAGGTGCCTCGAACAAGGTTGGAGGCACCCTCACACCTTTTGGATGGAAGGCACCTCCTACCCTTATGGAGGCACCTTCAAGCCTTCATGGAAGGCGCCCTCAATCATGTTGAAGGTGCCATCAATAGCCGTTAGCTAAAGATAAAACTTTACCTTCAACAGATAAAACTTATTTTCTTGGAGGCACCTTGGACCTCCTTAAAGGTGCCTCCAAGCGATGAAAACCAACGGTAACATCATCCTAAGAGGCTATAGAAACCCCCCTGGAGTTAGGAATTAAATGATAACTGAACAACAACTTTTGTTACTTATTCCAAGTCTTTCTCTAAGCTTTCAAAGAGTTTAAGAGGATTATTTGCCTTCGACAAAGGAGATTTCTAGTGGAGCTCTTTCAACACCTTAGTTTAACAACCACCTAGGCTGTAACAGAATATATACTATAGCATCTTTTCTTTTTATATTATTGTTTATTTTAATTAATTGTTCTTAACTAATCAACTCCAAAGATCAAGAAAGGAATTATTTTTCACAGGCAATTCACCCACTCTTTCCAACTTTCGCTACACTCAAATTAACTCTGTGATGTAAGAATATGAAATCGAAAGTTGACAGAAGTTAGGGGATTCTAGATGACCGGATTCCAAGTGCTCGGAGGTCATGCTACTAGATGGATTGAGGTTCCCAAAATGACATGAACTCAGCTATGAGTGCAGCAGAGATGACACATTCCAATTTGCTGCTACACGTCAATGTCGCGCCATAAAAGGATACAGTCACCGAGGAATAGATAAAGTCGACATGGAACTAAATAGTTTATGTTGGACAAAATAAAGGATATAACATCTTTATACATGTTATAAACGGGTGCTATAGTTGATTTCGTTTAATAAAAACATACTTCCAAGGTCTCAATTTTTGTTAGCAATAGGGTCATGGATATGGCAGCAACTCATACAATGAGTATGCAAATTTTGTGGCTCATAAGTCTTTATTTAAATCATAGTAATTTTTATTTCATAAAGATATTGTGAATGTTATATAACATGGTGCATGATTATTGTGAGGGATCGGTGGCCAGCTTGAAGGTGGGTTGGATAGACGGCACCCCCAAATCGATTGCTTCATACATTATGTTAACTTGCGCAGCGGAATAATACAAATAAAACAAACAAGCTACAGACTAAGGAAAGAACAAGAAAGCAAACCGCTAACACGTTCATTTACGTGGTTCGGAGATAACTTGCTCTTACTCCACGGCGTGTCCGTAAGGTCGACGATCCCTCAATCCGTCGGTGGATTAGTCCCCAGCAAACTTAGGCTAGCTTAACCTCCTTGTGGGTGGAGAAACCTCACCACAACTCCAACCAAGACCTCTTGGCACACAAAGATCTCTTGAGCACAAAAGACTACTAATTAGACTTTAACCAAGTCCAATTTCGTCAACTATAACCAAGCTCCCAAGCTTTGGTTATATAGGAAGTGGATTGAAAACTCCACCTACCAGTCGACTACCCTCTGTGGAAATTCGATCGTTACATCCCAACGGCTCGATACCAGTCGACTGGTAAAACTAGCAGTCGACTGCTCCACACTGGCTAAGAAAATAGAAGCATTCTGTTCACTCCCAGTCGACTGATGAAACATGCAGTCGACTGATACCGAGTACATTCTCTCACAACACTCGGACCTGTTGGTTAGTCTTAGGAAGATCGTACCGATTCCACTGTACAAAAATTTTGTACAAGTGTCGAACCTTTCCTAATAACCTATTGTGTTATTTATAAGTTAAATTAGGAATCGCAAACGGAACTTAACATTATTGATTCCAAATTTAACTTATCTGTTCTTAATGGTTTAGACTCGGATCGCAAGTGAAACTTAACACTATTGATCCAAATCCACCTATGTTATAAATTCTATTAAATATTAATTTCCAAAATTGGCTTCCAGGACTGCATGGCGAGGCACATGACCTTCTTGGGTATGGGAGCATCCACCACCGCCTAGACAAAGCCTTTTAAGGAAAGCTACTATTTAATTTCCTTATATAACTGTAGGTTTAACCAAAAAGAACAATCAAATCACAAATTCGAAAAACAAAGAAAACACAAACTCGAATTACAATTCGAAAAACTAGAATCTAATGCCTCTTGTGTTTGGAATTCATACAAAAGATAAACTAGTATGATGAGGAAAATAATTACTAGTTATACCTTCCTTTGTATGCAACAACCTCTTGATCTTCTACCGTATTCCTCTTCTTATCCCGGACGTTGTGTGGGCAATGATCTACCGAGATGAGAACCACCCAAGCCCTTCTCCTTCCTCCTTGCAAGTTTCAGCCAAACCAAGAATCCTCCAAGGATGTAGAATTTCGGCCACCACCACCAAGCTCCAAGGGATGCAAGAAACAAAGCCTCCTTTCTCTCCTTCTTCTCCTAGCTGGAACCAGCCACCATCAAAAGCTCCAAGAGAAAGATGAAACCGGCCACTAAAGAAGAAGAGAAGAGGAGAGGGAGAACCTCTAGGGTCGGCCACACCAAGGAGGAAAAGAGAGAAGAAATAGAATAGAGTTGTTACCCTTCAAGGCACCTCTACCCTCTCTTTTATAATCCTTGGCCTTAGCAAATAAGGAAATTTAAATAAAAACTTCATTAATTCCTTTGCGATGAAAAATAAAAAAATAATAATTAAAAACAATTTCCTCTTCTTAATTATAATGGTCGGCCACCTATAAGCTCTAAACCAGGAGAGTTTTAATTAACACAAGAATTAAAACATCCTAATTTGTTTTCAGAAATTTATAAAAAAAAATATCCAATAATTTTTCCCTTCATGGTGGGTTATAAAAAGAAATTTTATAAATTAAAATCTTTCTTTTAAACATGTGGATGATTTCCAAAAGGAAAGTTATCTCTAAAATTAAAAGCTCCTTTCAATCTACAAATTAGGAAAGATATTTATTCTTTTCTGAATCTTTTGTAGAAACTTATAAAAGGAAATATTTAATTTTTAAACTCTCTTTTAAATCATGAACATGGTTACAAAAAAGGAAAGTTTTCTTAAAATTAAAACCACCTTTCAATCTACAAATAAGGAAAGATTTCAAATCTTTTCTTAATCTTTTGTAGAAAGCTATAAAAGGAAAGATTTAAATTTTAAACTCTCTTTTAAAAACCATGTTGTCCACATAAGAAAAAATTTAAATAAAATCCCTTTTATATTATATATGGCCGGCCACACCTAGCTTGGACTCCAAGCTAGGGCCGGCCACTAATCTTGGCTCAATCCTTGGGTCTTGGCCGGCCCTAGCTTGAGCTCCAAGCTAGCTTGGCCGGCCACCAAAGAATGGATAAGAAGGTGGGTATAGGTGGATATAATTCTCTATATACAAGAGGCTACAATAGGGACCGAGAGGATGAATTGGTTTTGGTCTCCCGGTGAAATTAAGCTTCCCGTGTTCGCCCCGTGTAACACCCCACCCTCCTCACTCCTAGTCTGAGAGGGTGGAGCGCTACTGGGCTGTTGGGTTTTTCGGGCCGCGAAAACCGCTTTTCGCGTCGCGAAAACCCCAAATTACCCAAAGCCGTAGATCCGTGCAAGGAAAACCGAACGAAATACAAGTACTAGTTTCAAAATTTTAGATCTACCCCTAGATCTACATGTTAAGAATTTTTACCCTTAAAGCATGCCCTCGCAAATCCCGCTCGTCCAACGGTACGCCGGATCTCGAGAGTGTCAACGTAGACACTCCTCTAATGATATCCACACGAACAAGGAGTGTCTCTCACACTCAAAGGATGGAGAAGAGAGCCCCAAGTGTGCTAGCACTTTCTAGAGCTCTCGAATGGGATTGCAAAGGAAGAAAAGAAGAAGGTACAAAAAGAAATCTTATACACTCACTAGTAGTATCCTTCCTTTGTGACCTTCACTCTTCCTTTGCTCTTGGATTCACTCAACCACCTTCTCCTCACCATAGAAGTCACGGCAACAGCAGCAAAACCATGAGGAAAGGACCAAGGGAGAAGATGGAATGAATGCACACACCATTACCACAAAATCAAAACCCCCACCTCACTAATGTGTGGCCGGCCACACAATGTAACCCCCTCATTAATGTGGCCGGCCACATTAAAACCAAGGGGAGAGTGTAACCCCCATGAGGTGGCATACCTCATGAGGTGGAGGTGATGTGGCAAGGATGAGTCATCCTTATGATGTGGCATTACATCAAGTCAAACTTGATGTTTCAAATTCCATTTGGTCAAGTCAAAATTGACCAATTTCTTCCTTGTTGAGTTAAATCTAACCTTTGATTCAAGTCAATTTCAATTTAATGAATCTCAATTCATTAATATAAATTGACTCAATAAATCAAATTTAAATTAGACTCATTCAACAATTGAATCTAATTGAGTGTAACTCAATAAGTCTAATTTGAATCCAATCTTTGGTGCATCATATGAACCTAATCTAATTGGTTCATCATATGAACCTAATCTCCATCCACTTGTTCTTTGTGTGTGACCCAATAGGTTCTTGTAACGTTGGCAATGTTTCTAAACTCCTTTAGAAACATAAGCAATGAGCGGCATCTAGCAATACATCATTGCTACCCAAGTTACAAGAAATATCGAGATCCGACATCACCTTGTGACTACTAATTGTGACTCCTCACAATATATGACATTGTCCTTCTATCCTTGACATCTAGATTGATCAATGTGAGGCATAGACCGTGTCATCCTCTAATCAATCTTAAATCTTGAACTCTAAGTAGACTCACTCGATCAAATGAGCTCAACATCTAATGTTGACTCATTTGGGCATGGCCATGCACTTCGTGGTCTAACTCTATCAAGAATATTGATGTCGCTCCCGTCATATGGGAGGGATAGATCTCATCTACATCACTCACATCCCTCTGCATAATTTGTTACATACCTAGTAATCGCCTTTATAGTCCACCCTGTTACGGGTGACGTTTGATGAAACCAAAGTACATATCTCCTTATGTAGGGATCCATGGTGACTTCAGGTCAAAGGACTAATAGTCATACTAATAGCCACATGAGAAA
Source organism: Zingiber officinale (assembly GCF_018446385.1). Classification (NCBI taxonomy): domain Eukaryota; kingdom Viridiplantae; phylum Streptophyta; class Magnoliopsida; order Zingiberales; family Zingiberaceae; genus Zingiber; species Zingiber officinale. The sequence continues at coordinate 29,912,193 of NC_055986.1, read as the reverse complement.
GTATATGACACTCATATAACGATCCATGATACTTTCTCATGGCGGGTCATTCAGTATACATTCTCTAATGCATACCCATGTGTTAGCTTGATATCTCTATATCCATGACTTGTGAGATCAAGTCATCGAGCTGACCTACATGCTAGTCTTATTGTATTAACATTGTCCCTGAATGTTAATACTCAACTAGGAATGATTTAGAGTAGTGTTCCCTATATCATCTCACTATCGATTCAACTAATCGATTGATATAGGTATGAACCTTCTACTCAAGGACGCTATTATACTTAGTCTATTTGGCACTAATACAAATAAGTATAATAACCAAACAAATGCCTTTATTAATATACAAGAATATGATACAATGAGTCCATACAATCATCAAATGATTGGCTCTAGGGCTCTAACTAACATGGGCTACTAACTTATCTTACCTAATGTTGCTCACATGAAATTATCTATGCTTAAAACTCTCAAAACTCAAAGCATACAATATGTAACAGCGGAAAACATACTACTCAAGCATACACTCACAACTAAAACTATACATAAATCTGAACATGCTAGAAACTATATATATGAATCTACACAAGCATGCAACAATGATACAACTCAGATAATAAACCAATGTGCATAGCAATTAAAAGAAAGAGTTCTAAACATAAAATATCCAATGCAAATCTAACAACATGAAAGAATGGTTCCAATATTCTGAATACAAAGTCTTAATGAATTATTAAACTAAATCCCAAGGCTTCCATAGTCCAAACATCACACATCCATCCACACCTCCTTGTCATCTTCCTTCGCTATAGCTTTTCCTTTCCTTTATCTGCAGTAAGAGGAAATGCAACTATAAGCAAAATGCTTAGTAAGTGTTATCTAACTCACAAAACTCGAATATGCATGTGAATATACTGAAATGCTAAACATGTAAAGTTGCTCATCTAATAACAAATGACAGCAAGAAAATTCTAAATACCATGCTATCATAAAAGAAACTAAACTTGCTGAATTTTAAACTTATGTGAAGCTTATTTCACTTGTTTAAAATTTATACTTTTATACTTCAAAATAATAATCTTTTCTTGGGCCCAAGCTTAGTACCAATGCACGCTCCCTAATAGGAACTGAGGTAGCGAGCCACCAGTTCTACATGAGTAAAGACCTTGGTCTTACCAGGGCCAAGACCTCGGAATTGGTCACCTGGATTTGTTTAACGACAACCTCGAAAGTCAGGTACTAGCCTTTTCAAGTAAAATACTTGTTCTTATTAATAACTCTAATAAGGAGAATGCCTCGGCAATTAAGCAACAAACTTAAAAAAATCATTTGTATTCAATGCATATATCTATAAATTTAAAACTAAAATGCTTGATTAACATCATAGAATGCAGTGCTCGGATGAAAGATCAAAAACTGCAGCACTCGTACAAAATCTAACTGAAATGCTTAATGAATCAGTGAAGAATCTACACTGCACATTAAAACAAATGACCAAAAGACTAACAATATGGTTAACACACAAGCCATCTCTACTAATAAATTCCATGGACAGAAAACAAAGCTGCACTGTGATCTCAAAAGGAAACTGCCCATGCCCCTTTCATAGCACCAACCGGAACCAAACAAACTGGAATTGAATACTTTAACATCTGAAATTGAATGCTTAACAAACTGAAATTGAAACCTGCTGGAGTTTTAAAACCCATATAAAACTTATTTTCATTCCAAATGCTTAGCACGAACAAAACTAGAATTTGCTGAAGCTAAAGATCCATGTAACTTGTTCATAGCTATACTTTTATAGAGCAATATAATCCCTTAAGCTAACTACAGCAGAAATGACAGGAGAAACCAAAAACCTGGAATTTCTCATAGAGCAACAAAATTCAAAATTGTAAAACTCTACACGAATAGAGCATGTCATCAAGGTCACAACAGAAAAATCTAACTTAAAAGTTGCAGCACTAATTTCAAAGCTTGAAGGAATCTACCCACATGCTTAACCTCTATCGTTCATCCTCTTTCTTTCTTTGGGGTTCACGGCAGCAAGCACAAAATTATCCATCTTTTCAACATGCTTCGAAATCAAAAAAGAAACTAGGTCCGAAAACTACTTCTACTGCAGGTGAGTAACGCTTACCTTTGCATTCTTGGATTCACCACCGAAGAAGAAGACTTCTAAGGTTTCGGAGAATCTCGCAAACTTCGGCCTCTTCTTCGTGCCTACGGGTTCTTCTCGATGAGAGGATCGTGAGGATGGAAAGAACTCTCGGATTTGACCCTTGGTCGGCCGTCTGAGATGAAACCTAGCTCTGGCTTCGTTTTCGCCCGAGCAGAGACGCCGCGCGCAGTCAGGAGAAGAGAAAAGGATTTAGGTCACGGGAAAAATAAAACCTAAGTTCTCTCCTAACTTATCCTTGTTATCTACTACCACATAAATATATTTCTGCCCTTTCCTTATAAGCATACATACAGCGGAAGCATATTATTTTTTTTCTAGAATCATACTAAGCATATGAGCATGAAATAGCATGGTTCAACTTAAATAGTCATATTATTCATTTCTAATACATGCATAGGGAATCATGAAAGACATCAACATAACATAACATATTATTCATAAGTTCACTTAAGCAGGTCATTTTATTTCTTTAGCCAAGTCACCATCACACATCTCTTGCCCCTTCCTGCTGCTCCTCTAGTTTATCCATCCTTTACCTTTATCTGTGGTACAAGGAAAAGTATCTGTAAGCACTCAAGGCTTAGTGAGATCCTTTCCTACTCACAAAAACTAACATATCATGTAAAATCATCATATCATACATCATAGAATAAATGACGCTCATATCATCATATAATTAAAACATATCATATCATGGCATGAATTTCAATAATATCGTGACATAAGTAAACAACATATTATGGCATAAATCTTATCATGGTATAAGTAACATCATAGCATAAATCATATCATAGCATAAGTAATCATCATATCATGGTATAGATCATATCATAGCATAAGATATCATCATATCATGGTATAGATCCTATCATAGCATAAGAAATCATCATATCATGGCATATATCACATCATAGCATAAGTGTACATCATATCATAAATGAAAGTATCATGACATTTCTTTCCACAACATCAAGGCATCATATCATAGCATAACTGTAAGCATTATTTCATATCATATCGTAAGCATGGATGCAAGATGTCCTTTAAAACATGGGTAATGTCATGTGCAATATGCCTTTCAAAACATGATTTATGTCATGTGTGAGATGTCTTAAAACAATATCATATAGTACTTGAAAATAGTCTCAACATGAAACGGGCCCGGCTTAGTACCACATACATACATAATGCGCGCATCCTAAGTAGACCCAAGGTAGCTAGTCTTGAACCTACTAGGAAACTAGGCCCGTAGCTCGGCCTAGGGGCACGTAAGGAGCCCACCCTTTACTAGGCCCGTAATTCGACCTAGGGGAGCATAAGGAGCCCACCCTTTTGGTACAAGCCATTTAAAGTAAAATACATGTCATATCATATCTCTATCATGTCATAACATATTCGTGTCATTCATAGCATATCATATTCATGTCATTCATAGCATATCATATCCATGTCATTCATAGCATATCATGTTCATGTCACTCATAGCATATTACGTTCATGTCATTCATAGCATATCATGTTCATGTCATTCATGTCATTCATAAGGTATGCATAAATGGGCGCATAGCCATGCATACTTGGGCACATAGCCATCATACTTGTCTTGGGCACATAGCCATCATATTTGGGCACGTAGCCATCACATTTGGGCACATAGCCAATATAGGTATCATTCTCATGCATGGTTCATAAGCATACTTAAACGAGCAATATAATATATCATGGAAGGAAAAGAAAACATAATCATGCATAGATCACGAGTTAACTTCTCCTAATTCATATCATGGCAAAGGAAAGTACATAATGAGTCATAATTTGGTCTAAATCCTCAACCCACTAAGGGTGGCCGAAACATGCATAGGCTCACTTAAGTTGCATGAAATCATACAAGCATATGAACCCAAATTCATTTCTATGCCATTTATCATAAAGAACATCATAAGCATATTTGATTTAGGTTCTATGCTTCCTAGGTTTAGAAACCCACATTGGCCGAAACATGCAAGGTCCAAGATTTGGTTACAAATAGCATGTAAACATGTGAACCCTAAACAATTTCCATGCATTTATCATAGGCAACCACATGAGCATATTGGGTTAAAGTTTCAAGCTTCCTAAGTCCACAAATCATAGGTAGCCGAATGCCATCAATGTGACCTTAAGTTTTTTTTTCAACCAAATACAAGCATGTGAGTACCCTATAAATTTCATAGCATATCATAGAGAAGAACATAAACATGTTAGGGTTTAATTTAGGCTTTCCTAAGCCCTACATTTCATTTTGGCCGAAAGTTCACCATGTGAAAACCTAACCCTAAGCAACATGGAAATCTCAAGTGCATTATGTTATCTTCATATCCTTTCATAAGGTAAAACATAAGCAAGCTAGATTTGAGGTTGAGCCTCCCTAAGGTATTTAATCCCTTCATGGCCGAAACCCTAAGGTAAGGTCCTACTAGTTCTAATCAAAATACAAGTATAAAACATCAAGAGAACATTCATAACATATTATGGGAAACTTCATACTTGATACTTCTTCTAGGATTTTTCAACCAAATACAAGCATGTGGGTACCCTATAAATTTCATAGCATATCATAAAGAAGAACATAAACATTTTAGGGTTGAATTTAAGTTTGCCTAAGCCCTAGATCTCATTTTGGCCGAAAGTTCACCATGTGAAAAACCTAACCCTAAGCTGTTGGTTGCTACTCGGAAAACCTATAGGTTCCACTGTACAAAAATTTTGTACAAAGGTCTGAACCTTTTCCTAGCTACCATGTGTTCTTTTAAATTAAATTTTGGATCGCCTGCGGAACTTAACACGTTTGATTCAAAACTTAATCTATTTGTTCTTTTAGGTTTTGACTTGGATCTCCTGCGGAACTTAACACGTTCGACCCAAGTCTCCTTAAGTTATTAATTCCATTAAATATTAATTTCCATAAAAGGTTCCCAGTACTGACGTGGCGAGGCACATGGCCTTCTTGGATATGGGAGCAACCACCACCGACTAGACAAAACTTTTAATAGAAAGCTAATATTTAATTTCCTAAAATAACTTTAGGTTAACCAAAAAGAACAATCAAATCACAAGGAAAAGAAAGAAACAAAAGAACACAACTTCGAAAAAACATATTCGAAATTCTAGAACGTAAGCCTCTTGTATTTGGTATTATTTCCATAAATAACTAGCATGATGCGGAAATAAAATTTACTAGTTATACCTTGTAGAAAAACCTCTTGATCTTCTACCGTATTCCTCTTCTAACCTCGGACGTTGTGTGGGCAACGATCTTCCGAGATGAGAAACCACCAATCACCTTCTTCTCCTCCTAGCTAGGTTCGGCCAACAAAGAGGAAGCTTCACCAAGGAAGAAAAACAAAATACTAACCAAGCTCCAAGAGATGCTAGCTTTCTCTCCTTCTTCTTCTTCTTCTCCGAGTAGTATCCGGCCACCACAAGAGCTCCAATAGAAGGGTAGGGTTCGGCCACCACAAGAGGAAGAGATGGAGAGGTTGGCCGGCCACACCAAGGAACAAAAAAAGGAGAGGAATAATAGATGTTGTGTCTTGTGAAGGCACCCTCACCCCTTCTTTTATATTCCTTGGCCTAGGCAAATTAGGAAATTTAATTACAATAAATTTTCCTTAATTTCCTTGACATGATTTAATTGAGAGAAATAAAATAAAATTTCCCCAATTAATTTCAAGTGGTCGGCCACATTATTGAAAACAAAGAGGACAAGTTTTAATCAACAATTAAAACTTCCTAATTTGTTTCCGGAAATTTTAAAAATAAAATTTCTTTTAAATCTCTTCATGGTTGATAAAAGGAAATTTCTATAATTTTAATTTTATCAATATGTGAATAATTTTAAAGAAAAATAACACATCTCTCCAATCTATAAATAAGGAAAGAGATCTAATCTCTTTCTTTAATCTTTGTAGATCTTTTACAAGAGAGATATTTTAATTTTAATTCTCTTTAAAATATATCTTCCACATAATAATAAAATTAAAATTAAATTTCTTTTAATTTATTTTGGCCGGCCCTACTAGCTTGGGTTCAGCTAGGGCCGGCCACCCAATCTCATACCTAGGCCCTAGCTTGATCCCAAGCTAGCTTGGCCGGCCCCTATTGGGTGGGTATAGAAGGTGGGTATAGGTGGGTATAGAACTCTATAAATAAGAGGCTACGATAGGGACCGAGAGGAGGAATTGGTTTGGTCTCCGATAAAATTAGCATCTGCCCCGGACACACAACTTAATTTTATCAATGATAATTCATTCCACTAGAGAACTATCATTGAACTACCGCACCAATCCCAAATTACATTTTGGGCTCCTTCTTATTATGAGTGTGTTAGTCTCCGTATTTAAGATATCAAATGTCCACTAATTAAGTGAGTTACCGACAACTCATTTAATTAATATCTAAGTCCAAGAGTAGTACCACTCAACCTTATTATCATGTCGGACTAAGTCCACCTCCAGGGTTTAACATGACAATCTTTATGAGCTCCTCTTGAGGACATTATCAACCTAGTATCTCTAGGACACGCTTCCTTCTATAATCAACAACACACACTATAAGTGATACCATTTCCCAACTTATCGGGTTTATTGATTCAACGAACTAAATCTCACCCATTGATAAATTAAAGAAATAAATATCAAATATATGTGCTTGTTATTACATTAGGATTAAGAGCACACACTTCCATAATAACCGAGGTCTTTGTTTCTTTATAAAGTCAGTATAAAAGAAACGACCTCAAATGGTCCTACTCAATACACTCTGAGTGTACTAGTGTAATTATATAGTCAAGATAAACTAATACCTAATTACACTACGACCTTCCAATGGTTTGTTCCTTTCCATCATGGTCGTGAGCTACTGTTTATAATTTATAAGGTACTGATAACATGATCTTCTGTGTGTGACACCACACACCATGTCATCTACAATATAAATTAATTGAACAACTACATTTATCATAAATGTAGACATTTGACCAATGTGATTCTTATTTCTAGATAAATGTTTATACCAAAAGCTAGGCTTTTAGTATACACTCCAACAATCTCCCACTTATACTAAAAGACTAAGCTGCTATATCTGCTGCCATACATCTGATTCCTAACCCTTCAACATGCCCATCAAAAGCTCTTGCCTTAAGGACCTCAGTGGAAGGATCAATAGGTCATCACCTGATGCAATCTAGGCGGCAACAACTTCTCCTCGTTTATACGATTTCTCGTATTGGGTGGTACTTGCGCTCTATTGTGTTTACTTGCCTTATAGACTTATGGTTTCTTCGAGTTTGCTACTGCACCAACATTATTACAATAAATTGTAATAATTTTTGGACAAACCAGAAATCATATCTAAGTCTATCTTGAGGTTATTGAGTCATACAGATTTTAATGGCTACCTCAGAGGCTTGCCATATACTAAGCTTCTATGGTGGAGTCCAGAAAAACACCTATGCTTATCACTCTTCCATAGTTATGACTTTACCTCCTAAAATAAACACAAAACCCTGAGGTTGACTTATTATTGTCCCTATCCGATTGGAGGTCAAAATCCATACAACCCATAGGAACCAAATTAACTGCCTTGTAAGCTAGCATATAATCTTTAGTGCCTCTAAGGTACTTTAATATATGCTTTACTGCAGTCCAATGTCCTTGTCTAGGGTTACTTTGATATCTGCTAACTATGCTCTTGGCAAAACAGATTTCTGATCTCGTGCATAGCATACATTAGGTTGTCTAACTGCCGAAGCACAAAGAACTACCTACATGTCCTCAATCTCCTTTAATGTCATCGGAGACATCTCTTTAGATAAAGACACTCCATACTTAAAAGGTAAGAAACCTTTTGAGGAGTTTTGCATGCTTAAAACGAGCAAGGATTTTTTCGATGTATCAAGCTTGGAATAAATATATTTTTTCTTGTGATCCCTTATTACTTTGATCTTAAAAAATATATACATTCTCCCAAGTCCTTTATATCGAATTATTTGGACAACCATACCCCTACTTCTGATAACATTTTGATATTGTTTCCAACTACCAAAAATGTTATCTACGTATAGTACAAGAAATACCACCACGTTTCCATCACATCTTTTGTATACACAAAACTTTATCCGTTTACTCAATAAATCCATAGGTGTGGATTACTTTGATAAACCGGATGTTCCAAGACCTTGAAGCTTTCTATCAGTCCATAGACTGATTGAGCTTGCACACAAGATGCTCTTAGCACTTTGCAATGAACCCTTCCGTTGCTTTATATGGATGCTTTCTTCAAGACTTCCATTAAGGAATGCTGTCTTGACATCCACTTGCCAAATAGATAAAAGAATCCGGATAGACTTAAGCATGGCTACCAGTGAAAAAGGTTTCCTTTTTCATCAAGCCTTGCTTTGAAGGTTTCTACCTTCCTGTCTATCCCTCTTTTCCTATTATAGACCTTTACACCCAAAGGCTTTTACACCACTTGGTGGTTCTACAAGCTTCCAGATTTTATTAGAATACATATATTCTAATTCTATTATTCATTACTCTTTGCCAAGATGCTTCATATTTATCTTGGAGTGCTTCGTCATATGTCCGGAGATCAGGTTCATGTCCTTCAGGGATCGAGTTCAAAAACTCTCCCAAAACATTAATCTTTTAAGGTTGCTTAACAACCCTCCCACTACGACAAGGCATTTTCTGCAATTGTGTATCATTTGTGATACGTGTTGCAGTTTTCTTGTGGTATCTCATCTTGTACAGTTGGTACTAGATTAGACATGTCTTTTATTATTTTCTTAAGAACAAATTTACTTATGAGCACGTGGTTCATTATATAGTCCTTTTCTAAAAATCAGTCATTGATGTTATCAATAACCTTCTGATTTTTAAGACTATAAACCTACTTTTGTTTATCTAGGATAACTTACAAACAAGTGAACTCCTATCCAACTTATCATTATCTCTCTTTAACATATATGCTGGATTACCTGAATCTGAATATGCTTCAAAATAGGCTTACGCCTATTCAGCAATTCTATATGAGTAGAGAGTTATGACTTGGAAGGCACTATGTTCACTTTCATTTTTAGAGTTTATCCTTAAAACAAATTTGGTAATTTTCTGAATAACTCATCATCTATCTAATTATTCCATAAGAGTTCTTTACCTTCTTTCTACTACACCATTCTGTTGGGGTGTACTAGATGCAGTTAGTTGGGATCAACTTCTGATAAGTGACTCCTAAAATCTCTCAAGAGGTACTTGCCACTACGATCTTCCATAGTGACTTTTTACTTTATTTCTCCACATCAACCTTGTACTCTTTGAACTAATCAAAGTACTTAGTCTTGCGGTACATTAAGTAAATTTATTTGTATCTTGAATAGTTGTCTATAAATTAGATAAAATATTCAATACTACCTCTTGTCTGGATAGTCATAGGATCACACAAATCAGAATGAACCGATTTCAACATATCTTTGACCCTATACCCCTTGGACTTAAAAGCTTCTTGGTTATTTTTCTTCCAAGTAAGACTCGCAGGTTGGAAAGATTTCCACTACCAATGAACCCAAAAGTTCATCAGCTACCAATGAATCCTACTCAAGTATAACCTAGCTTTATATGCCAAAGATATAATTGGTTCATTTCCGAAGGTTGCTTTCTCTTAAAATTAGAAGATGTGTTACTAATTTCCATTTGTTGCATCATGGGAGTTATTGGATTATAAATTGTCAACCATCATACCAGAATAGATAACTTTCCTATTTTTCTTGATAACAACTTTGTTATCAAAATAGACACAATATCTATAATAGTTTAGAAACTGAAATCAAGTTCTTTCTAAACTTGGTACGTAAAGACAATTACTTAAAATCCATATTTTATTCTTATCAAAGGATAAACATCTCCCATCGCAATAGCTACCACTTTTACAGTAGTGCCCATGTGACGGTGATTTACCTTTCATTTAGTTGTCGGGTTTCTGGAACCCAATGAATTGCATACATGATTAATGGCATCTTGTATCTACACTCCAGGTTCTAGTAGATACCACCAGACATGTTTCAACTAATGAATTAAATACATCTAAATTGTTCTTAGTTCTAAGAAGTACCTACCTTAATGTCCAAGTCCTATTTCCAATCATTACAATTGGGACTAATAAGTTTTTTCTATAGTATGACTACTAGGATTGACAAACATCTTAAGAATCACAAAATATTTGGTCAAGATCAACTCCTTAAAATCTCCATGAATTTTGTGTATACAAAATCAAGAGGAGATTTTATTCATTAATTTTATTATCTCGTCAACTTTACTTTATGAATAAAATTAATAGTTGATCCTTTGATCAAATATTTGGTCAAAACTCTTTGAATTTAAAATAAAATATTGATTCCTCAAACAATATTATTTAAATTCACCAACACCTCAAACACCGTGAATTTTGCATGCCACGTTAGTGTGGACGATACAAATTCAACATTTGTAAAAGGAGGGTTTTACCCATTAACTATCTTGTCAACGTATCTTTATGACAAATAAAATTATCTCAACACCGTTAATTTTGTATGCCACGTTAGTGTGGACGATACAAAATCAATCATTTGTAAGAGGGTTTTAACCCTTTAATTTTATTATCTTGTAAACCTAGTTTTATGACAAATTAATAGTTGGTTTCATTTGGTCACACAAATAATAGCAGTGACTCCGATGGGGAGGATACTATTAGATGTGTCTAAGTGTATATCATTACTTGACACTAAGTTCATTAATAAGATTATGCCCTTCCGTTGGGGAAGATCGCACGCTCTTAATTAACTTCCTATAGTCATCCAAAAATGGAAGTCTGTTCTAGTGATCCACAAACAAGCACATCCGTTATGGAGGAAGGCACTCAGAGCCAACGCAAGCTTGTTTGCATCACTTACAAACCAGTAATGGAGACCATGGGATTTATTTAAAAATCCCTCTCCCACTTAGTTATTTATAAACGAGGAATTTTAACTATGCTAGCCTACTAGTCATGTATACTAACATGCACACACAGCACAATATAAAAGCAATAAATAGAAAATCTAATTTTCAACTATTATGGCTTTTATCTCTAGTTGTCCTCCGTGTGTTGTCATCCCAAGCTGCTGCCATATTTGGCCACCGCCACCGGGTCTAGCTGTCGCATCCATCTTGCTACTAGTTCCGCTGCGCCTCTGGTCCTTAGAAGGTTCCACGCTTTGCAAGATTCGATCCGCGACATAAATAGAATTTTACATTTTTGATCCTATATTCCATAAAAGAAATGTACATGTATCTAGATCAAAAATAAAATCCTAATAAAACTAAATACAGCTCCTGTTGTATTTTAATACAATCATGCACACACATATAAATTACCCTTGACATGTCCAAGGGTCCAATCACACACATAATTAACTAAAAGCCATAATAGTTGGATCCTGCATCCACAAAGTTAGCACATCCTACTATTATCCTGCCTAAATTATGTATGACAGGTGCATAATTAAACTAAATACCAAATACATGAGGCAAAACCCTAGCTCGATACCAATTGTTGGTTGCTACTCTGAAAACCTATAGGTTCCACTGCATAAAAATTTTGTACAAAGGTCCGAACCTTTCCTAGCTACCATGTGTTCTTTTAAATTAAATTTTGGATCGCATGAACTTAACACGCTTGATCCAAAACTTAATCTATTTGTTCTTTAGGTTTTGACTTGGATCTCATGAACTTAACACGCTCGACCCAAGTCTCCTTGGTTATTAATTCCATTAAATATTAATTTCCATAAAAGGTTCCCAATATCGACATGGCGAGGCACATGGCCTTCTTGGATATTGAGCAACCACCACCGACTAGACAAAACCTTTAATAGAAAGCTAATATTTAATTTCCTAAAATAACTTTAGGTTAACCAAAAGAACAATCAAATCACAAGGAAAAGAAAGAAACAAAGAACACAACTTCGAAAAACATATTCGAAATTCTAGAACGTAAGCCTCTTGTATTTGGTATTATTTCCATAAATAACTAGCATGATGCGGAAATAAAATTTACTAGTTATACCTTGGAGAAAAACCTCTTGATCTTCTACCGATTCCTCTTCTAACCTCGGACGTTGTGTGGGCAACGATCTTCCGAGATGAGAAACCACCAATCACCTTCTTCTCCTCCTAGCTAGGTTCGCCAACAAAGAGGAAGCTTCACCAAGGAAGAAAAACAAAATACTAACCAAGCTCCAAGAGATGCTAGCTTTCTCTCCTTCTTCTTCTTCTTCTCCGAGTAGTATCCGGCCACCACAAGAGCTCCAATAGAAGGGTAGGGTTCGGCCACCACAAGAGGAAGAGAGGGAGAGGTTGGCCGGCCACACCAAGGAACAAAAGAGGGAGAGGAATAATAGATGTTGTGTCTTGTGAAGGCAACCTCACCCCTTCTTTTATATTCCTTGGCCTAGGCAAATTAGGAAATTTAATTACAATAAATTTTCCTTAATTTCCTTGACATGATTTAATTGAGAGAAATAAAATAAAATTTCCCCAATTAATTTCAAGTGGCCGGCCACATTATTGGAAAACAAAAGAGGACAAGTTTTAATCAACAATTAAAACTTCCTAATTTGTTTCCGGAAATTTTAAAAAATAAAACATCTCTCCAATCTACAAATAAGGAAAGAGATCTAATCTCTTTCTTTAATCTTTTGTAGATCTTTTACAAGAGAGATATTTTAATTTTAATTCTCTTTAAAATATATCTTCCACATAATAATAAAAATTAAAATTAAATTTCTTTTTAAATTTATTTTGGCCGGCCCTACTAGCTTGGGTTCAAGCTAGGGCCGACCACCCAATCTCATACCTAGGCCGGCCCTAGCTTGATCCCAAGCTAGCTTGGCCGGCCCCTATTGGGTGGGTATAGAAGGTGGGTATAGGTGGGTATAGAACTCTATAAATAAGAGGCTACGATAGGGACTGAGAGGAGGAATTGGTTTTGGTCTCCCGATAAAATTAAGCATCCCGTGTTCGCCCCGAACACACAACTTAATTTTATCAATGATAATTCATTCCACTAGAGAACTATCATTGAACTACCGCACCAATCCCAAATTACATTTTTGGGCTCATTCTTATTATGAGTGTGTTAGTCTCCCTGTGTTTAAGATATCGAATGTCCACTAATTAAGTGAGTTACTGACAACTCATTTAATTAATATCTAAGTCCAAGAGTAGTACCACTCAACCTTATTATCATGTCGGACTAAGTCCACCCGTGGTTTAACATGACAATCTTTATGAGCTCCTCTTGAGGACATTATCAACCTAGTATCTCTAGGACACAGTTTCCTTCTATAATCAACAACACACACTATAAGTGATACCATTTCCCAACTTATCGGGTTTATTGATTCAACGAACTAAATCTCACCCATTGATAAATTAAAGAAATAAATATCAAATATATGTGCTTGTTATTACATTAGGATTAAGAGCACACACTTCCATAATAACCGAGGTCTTTGTTTCTTTATAAAGTCAGTATAAAAGAAACGACCTCAAATGGTCCTACTCAATACACTCTGAGTGTACTAGTGTAATTATAAAGTCAAGATAAACTAATACCTAATTACACTACGACCTTCCAATGGTTTGTTCCTTTCCATCATGGTCGTGAGCTACTGTTTATAATTTATAAGGTACTGATAACATGATCTTCTGTGTGTGACACCACACACCATGTCATCTACAATATAAATTAATTGAACAACTACATTTATCATAAATGTAGACATTTGACCAATGTGATTCTTATTTCTAGATAAATGTTTATACCAAAAGCTAGGCTTTTAGTATACACTCCAACATAAGCAACATGGAATCTCAAGTGCATTATGTTATCTTCATATCCTTTCATAAGGTAAAACATAAGCAAGCTAGATTTGAAGTTGAGCCTCCCTAAGGTATTTAATCCCTTCATGGCCGAAAGCCTAAGGTAAGGTCCTACTAGTTCTAAGCAACATACAAGTATAAAACATCAAGAAAATATTCACATCACATCATAGAAGAGATCATAAGCATGTTAGTTTTTAAATCGAGCTTCCCTAGGGTTTTAAGTCTCTTCATGGCCGAACCCTAAGGTGGGGTATTACCTAATTCCAAGCCACATACAAGCATCAAATATCAAGGCCATATTCATAGCATATCATGAGAAAAAAACTTAAGCATGTTGGTTTTGGTTTTGAGCTTCCATAAGCCTTACAAGAGTCATGGCCGAAAGTTCCCAAAAGAAACCCTAGGTTGTTAATCCATCTAAACTCGAACAAAATCATATAACAACTTGTACCACAGGTGAGGGGATACTCACATCCTCTTGCTTGGTCTTTTCCCTAAGAGAAGATACCCTTTGTGAAGAGAAAGAAGAGAGTTTCTCCTTCTAGTGCTCCTTTTTGCTTCTCTTGTTTGTGAGAGGTAGATCTTGAGTATTCCTTCTTGTGGTTTGGTTTTCTTAGGGAGAAAACCTTAGTTGGATTTTCGGAAAGGGGAGAGGGGATGCTCTAGGTCACGGCAATGGTGAGAAAAGGGAAGAAAAAATGAAATCCCTTCTTTGTTTTTCCTCTTATGCTAGGTGGGAGTAAGAAGCAAAAAGAAACTTTGCTTTCCCTTCTTCTTAACTCATCCTTTATTCTCTTAATGATGAAGAAAATGTCTTCATTCATCCCCTTAGTTTCTCTCCTCTCATTCCCTCTTGTATCTCCACGAAAATGGAAAAAGAGTGAGGAAGGAAAAGACAACTTGTCTTGCTTCTTAATCAAGGGAAAGAGGAAGAAAGCTACTTGATGTTTTCTTGCTTCCTTCTCTTAATCATACTTTTATCTTTATCTACAATTTCCATTCTCTATTCAACAATAACTTATGATGGTCTAGTGGTAATTCCATAATCCTTAGCTTAAGAAGGTTCAAGGTTCAATCCTTGACCAATTCCTTTTCTTTTATATATTTTTGGTTCTATCTTATCTTCTTTTATTTTAAGAGAAAATCTTCACATACTTAGCTTAAGAAATTCGTGGGTGTTACATCCTTAATCAGCATGGCCCTGCTGGGTTCTTGGTCATCACGCTTTATTTAAGTCTCGGGTCAGGTCGGAGGTCGCAGGTTCGAACCTCGGTCGAACCTCTTTATTTTTTAAACTTCTTCCTTTTGATAAAAATACCAAACAAACTCCAAAATTACATAAAAATACTCTAAAAATTCCTAAAAATCTCTAGAATATTTCTAAAGCATTTCTAAATATTTTTAAGCACTATTAAAACTTGTAATGAGGAAATTTGGGTTGTTACACCCCGAACACCCAACTTAATTTCATCAATAATAATTCATATCACTAAAGAATTATTATTGAACTACCACACCAATCCCAAATTATATTTTTGGCTCCTTCTTATTATGAGTGTATTAGTCTCCCTGTGTTTAAGATGTCGGATGTCCACTAATTAATTGAGTTACTGACAACTCATTTTAATTAATGTCAAGGTCCAAGATTAGTACCACTCAACCTTATTGTCATGTCGAACTAAGTCCACCTGCAGGGTTTAACATGACAATCTTTATGAGCTCCTTTTGGGTACATTATCAACCTAGATTACTAGAACACAGTTTCTTCTTTAATCAACAAGTCACACTATAAGTAACACCATTTCCCAACTTATCGGGCATTTTGATTTATCGAGCTAAATCTCACCCTTTGATAAGTCAAAGAAATAAATATTAAATATGTGTACTTGTTATTATATTAGGATTAAGAGCACACACTTCCATAATAACTAAGGTCTAGTTCTTTTATTAAATCAATATAAAAAGAACTTACCTTAAATGGTCATGCTCAATACACTTAGAGTGTACTACTGTAATCTATTAGTCAAGATAAACTAATACATAATTACACTATGACTATTCCAATGGTTTGTTCTTTTCCATCTTAGTCGTGAGCTACTGTTTATAATTTATAGATAACAGATAACACGATCTTCTGTGTGTGACACCACACACTATGTTATCTACAATATAAATTAATTGAACATCTACATTTGGTATATATAAATATAGGCACTTGACCAATGTGATTTTTATAAATGTTTATACAAAAGCTAGGCTTTTAGTATACTCTCCAACAATCTCCCACTTATACTAAAAGACTATGCTGTCATAAATGCTGCCATATATCTGATTCCCAAACCTTCAACATGCCCATCAAAAGCTCTTGCCTTAAGGGTCTTAGTGTAAGGATCTTTCAAGCTATCACTTGATACAATCTAGGCGACAACAACTTCTTCTCGTTATACGAAGTCTCGTATTGGGTAGTACTAGTGCTCTATTGTGTTTACTTCCCTTATGGACTTATGGTTTCTTTGAGTTTGCTTACTGCACCACTATTATCACAATAAATTGTAATAATTTTTTGACAAATTAAAAATCATATCTAAGTCCATCTTGAGGTTACTGAGTCATTCAGCTTCTATGGCTGCCTCTGAGGCTGCCACATACTCAACTTCCATAGTGGAGTCTAAAAAGTACCTATGCTTAACACTCCTCCATAGTTATGGCTTTACCTCCTAAAGTAAACACAAAACCCCGAGGTTGACTTACTATTGTCCCTTATCTTATTGGAAGTAAAAAATCCATGTAACCTACAGGGATCAAATCATCTGCTAGCATATAATCTCTAGTCCCTCTAAGGTACTTCAATATATGTTTTACAGCGATTCATAGTTCCTATCCTGGATTACTTTGATATCTGCTAACTATGCCTACGGCAAAACAGATACCCAGTCTCGTGCATAACATACATTAGGCTTCTGACAACTGAAGTATAAGGAATAGCCTTCATTATCCTCTATCTCCTTTGATGTCTTCGGAGACATCTCTTTAGATAAAGATTCTCCATGCCCAAAAGGTAGAAAAACCTTTCATGGAGTCTTGCATGCTAAAATGAGCTAGGATAGTATGAAGCTCGAGATAAGCACAACATTCTTTTCTAGTGATCCCGAGAATATGTGCATATTCTTCCAAGTCCTTCAAATTGAATTACTTGGACAACCATACCCTTACTTCCGATAACACTTTGATATTGTTTCCAACTATCAAAATTGTCATCTATGTATAGTACAAGAAATACCACCACATTTCCATCACACTTCTTGTATACACAAGACTTATCCAGTCACTGAATAAATCCATGAGACTGGATTATAACCGGATGTTCCAAGACCTAAAAACTTGCTTCAGTCCATAGACCGATTGAGCTTACATATAAGATGCTCTTTGCCCTTTGCAATGAATCCCTCTGGTTGCTTCATATGGATATTTTCTTCAAGACTTCCATTAAGGAAAGTTGTCTTGACATCCATTTGGTAAATCTCATAATCCATATGAGCAGCAATAGATAAAAGAATCTGGATAGACTTAAGCATGGCTACCGGTGAAAAGGTTTCCTTAAAATTAATACCCTTTTCCAACAAGCTTTGCTTGAAGGTTTTCACCTTCCCATCTATCCTTCTTTTTCTTTTGTAGACTTATTTACACCCAATAGCTTTTACACCATTTGGTGGTTCTACAAGCTTCCAGACTTACATAGATTCTATTGCTCTTTGCCAAGATATTGCATCTTTATCTTGGAGTGCTTTATCATACGTCCGGGGATCAGATTCATGTTCACCAGGGATCAAGTCCAAAAACTCTCCCAAAACATGAATCTTTCAGGTTGCCTAACAACCCTCCCACTACGATGAGGCACCGTTTGTAATTGTGCATGTGTTGCAGTTTCTTGTGATATCTCATCTTGTACTTGTTGGTACTAGATTAGACGTGTTCTTTATTATTTCTTTAAGAATAAATTTACTTATGGGCTTGTGGTTTATTACATAGTCCTTTTCTAAAATCGGGTATTGGTGCTAACAATGACCTTCTGATTTTAAAAGGATTATAAACCTCCTTTCGTTTCTTTAGGATAACCCACAAACAATTGAACTCCTGTTCAAAATTCTCAGTGTCTCCCTTCAGCACATGTGATGGCCTACCCCAAATCCGAATGTGCTTCAGATTAGGCTTACGCCTTTTCTGTAATTCTATGGGAGTAGAGGGTTTTGATTTAGAAGGTACTATGTTCACTTCCGTTTTACCAGTGTATATCCTCAAAATGAATTTGGTAATAACTGAATAACTCATTATTGATCTAACTATTTCCATAAGAGTCTTATTCCTTCGTTCTACTACACCATTTTGTTGGAGTATACCAGGTGCAGTCAGTTGGGATTGAATCCTGACTTTTGATAAGCGACTCCTAAACTCTCCTAAGAGGTACTCGTCACTACGATCTCACTGTAGTGTCTTGATACTTTTACTTTGATGTTTCTTCACATCAGCCTCATACTCTTTGAACTAATCAAAGCACTTAGACTTGCGGCACATTTAAGTAAATGTATCCGTATCTTGAATAGCCATCTATAAAAGAGACGAAATATTCGAAACCACCTCTTACCTGGATAGTCATAGATCTACACAAATCAGAATAAACCAGTTCTTACTCATCTTTGGATCTTTACCCCATAGTCAAAAGATTCTTGGTTATTTTTCCTTCCAAGTAAGCCTTGCAGGTTGGAAAGTTTTCCACTACCAAAGAACCCAAGAGTTCATTGGTTATTATTCTTTGAATCCTACTCAAGTTAACATAACCTAGCTTTAGACAGCCAAAGATGTTATCGGTTCATTTGCGAAGGTTGCTTTCTCTTAAAGTTAGAAGATGTGTTATTAATTTCCATTTATTGCATTATGAGAGTTATTGGATTATAAATTGTCAACCAATGTACCAGAATAGATATCTTTCCTATTTTTCTTGATAACAATTTTGTCATAAAAAATAGACAGAATATCTATAATTTTTAGAAACTAAAATCTAATTCTTTCTAAACTTGGTACGTAAAGATAATTTCTCAATATCCATATTTTATTCCTATCAGAGGATAAATATCACCCACTGCAATAGCTGCTACTTTTGCAGTAGTACCCATGTAGACGGTGTTTTCCCTTTCATATAGTTGTCAGGTTTCCTGGAATCTTACAATGAATTGCAGACATTATTAATGGCTCTCATATCTACATACCAAGTACCGGTAGATAACACCACTAAACATGTTTCAACAACTAATAAATAAAATATACCTATATTATTCTTAGTTCTGAGAGGGCAGTCCATCTTAATGTCCAAGTTTTGTTTCCAATCATAACTGGGACTACTAAGTCTATTCTTTAGTATAGCAGCTAGGGAATTGACTAACATTTGGAATCCTAAGAATCACAAAATATTTGGTCAAGACTAACACCTTAAAATCCCCGTGAATTTTGTATGCCACGATAGTGTGGATGTATACAAAATCAAAGAAGAAATTTTATTCATTAATTTTATTATCTCATCAACCTGATAAATAAAATTAATAGTTGGTCTATCTCTGCTCAAATATTTGGTCAAAACTTTGAATTTAAAATAATATTGATTCCTCAAAACAATATCATTTAAATTCACCAGCACCTCAAACACCGTGAATTTTTCATGCCACGATAGTGTGGACGTATACAAAATTGAGCATTTGTAAGAGGAGGGTTATATCCATTAATAACCTTGTCAACCTATCTTTATGACAAATAAAATTACCTCAAACACCATGAATATTGTATGCCACGATATTGTGGACGTATACAAATTCAACATTTGTAAGACGGGGTTTTAATTTTATTATCTTGTCAATTTATCTTTATGACAAATTAATTAATAGTTGGTTTTCTTCGGTCACACAAATAATAGTAGTGACCCCGATGGGGAGGATACTATTAAATGTGCCTAAGTGTATACCATTACTTGATACTTAGTCCATTAAGTAAGATTGTGCCCCTTCCGATAGGGAAGATAACACGCTCCTAAATAATTTCCTATAACCATCCAAATATGGAAGTTTGATCTAGTGATCCGCAAACAAACTCATCTGATATGGAGGAAGGCACTCAGAGCCAACGCGCAAGCTTGTTGCATCACTTACAAACCAGTAATGGAGACCATGGGATTCATATACTAATCCCTCTCCCACTTAGTTATTATGGTGAGGAATTTTAACCTATGCTAGCAAACATTACATGCACACACACATCACAGTAAATAAAAGCAATAAATATGGAAATTAATTTTCCAACTATTATGGCTTCTTCCATCATTGTCCTTCACATGCTGCAAGCCCTCAAGTTCATGTCGTCGGGTCCATCGAGCTTCTTTTTTCCGCTGCGCCTCTGGTCCTCTGATAGCACCACGCCTCGCAAGGATACTGTAGGCGTAGCGGAGACCGGCAAGAGGGGGGTGAATTGCTGAAAACAAAAAATAAAAACTACCCTCCTCGGATTTCAACTCAGAATTTAAATCAGCAAAATAACAGCAACTAAATTAATGAATCAGAAAAAGAAATAGGAACAGAAAAGACTCAGAGATTTAACCTGGTTACAACCAAGGAGGTTGTTAATCCAGGACAGTAGAAAAGAGCGCAGTAAGAAAAATCTCCTTCTCTGAAGGCGGAGAAGCCTTTTACACTTTTGAAGCTCACTAGTTGCTTAGGAATTGCTTACAGATTGATTGCTTGAGTTGTTGTTTAATTCCTAGCTCCAGGGGCCTTTAAATAGCCTCTGGAAATTCTATCCCGAGAGTCCAAGGTGCCTCCAACAAGGTCCAAGGCACCTCCAGCTCGGTGGGTGGATAGAATTCTATCCGGTGCTCGAACGATCATTCTGACCTGGCTCAAGGCGCCTTCAACAAGCAATGAAGGTGCCTTCAATGTTCAAGGTGCCTTCAATGCTTTTTTAAGGCACCTTCAAGCTACAGTAACTTCTGCTACAGTAATTTCCAACCTCTTTTAACTCCTTTTCTTCTTCGCTTTGGCTTCCGAAGCTCCGTTCTTTTGGGTGATTGCGACCAACCAGAATAGGGCTCACCCGAACCCAATTCCCAGCCTTCTCCTCGAGCAGCCTTCCGTCCCGGCTTAACGTCCCTCGAACACCGCGCACGCTCTTCACGCCCACCGGAGTACTCTTCCGCAGCTCTCTCGTCCTTCGGACTCACCGAGCCCGTCGGCTCCCTTCCCGTGCCGTCCTTCTCGCTAGCTGCATCTTCCGCTCGACTTCCTATGTTCGTAAGCTCCTAGACACTCAGACACAGGGATAAACACAGCAGGACCTAACCAACTTGGTTGATCACATCAAAACTACCACGGGGTCCAACAATCTCCCCCTTTTTGATGTGCATCAACCCAAGTTCAAGTTAGGGTTAAAATAGACATAAAAAGTAATTTTAAAGAAAAATTACTAAACTAACAAGTTAAACATATTTTTTGCAATTAGTAAAATTGCAACACTTTTTATAAAAATAAAGGAAATTTTAAATTTGTCTAACTCCCCCTAAACATTTATAAAAATAATAAAAGAAATTTTAAATTTATCTAACTCCCCCTAAACTTGTACTTTTCTCTCCCCCTTTGATCACAGCAAAAATGGGGTCTTAAGTAAAATATTTTCAAGTATGATTGAATTTTTGAAAAAAAATTCAAAGTAAAAAAAAAATCTAAGAAAGAAAAATGAACTTTTTAGAATTTTACAGAACAAATCCTAAGTTTTTTTAAAAAAAAAAATTCTAAGGCAAAAACTAAACTTTTTGAATGTTCCCAAAAAAAATTCTAAGTCAAGTGAATGAACTTTTAGAATTTTCCAGAAGAAAATTTCTAACCAAAAAAAAATTAAGTTAGAATTTTTTTAAAAAAAATTCTAAGGAATTTTTGTTTATTTTAACAAATATTTGATAAACTTTCAAAGCATTATTTAACTCTTGTTTAATGCTTTTTCAGAAAGTGAATTAAACATTTTCTTTTAATATTTTAGCTTCCAGGTCGTGGCGAGGCACTAGGCCTTCTTGGTTATTGGAGCAACAACCACTTCCTTAGATAAAGCTTCCATAAAGAATTTCAATGTTTAATTTTCTCACTGTAAGCTTTTAATTTTTGAACAATTAATTAAGTACAGATTTTGGAACCCAATAGAGGTTCCTTCCTATAGGATTATTCAAAAATCTAGGGGGTACATAGTTTCTTGGTATTTTCCTAAGTTGACCTTGATGCTTCCTTATATACCAATTTATTTTACCATAAATTCTAATTTTTGACTTTGGAAATTTCTTTAAGCATGCATTATTTTTCAATTTTTCAATTTCTAATTTTAAATTTTCATTTTCTGATTTCAAATTTTCATTTTCTTTTTCTAATTTATCTAATTCTCTAGAAAGAGCTTTAATAAATCTAAAAGATTTATTCGGGGTTAGATTGCGTACCTTACTATCCTGATCTGGTGACGCTCCCCCTTCACTACAGCTTTCTTCTGATGTTCCTCCCCCTTCGTCGATGCTCATCTATGAGCTGGACATTTCTTCTAGCTGATGGTTGGCCATCAGTGCTAGTCCTGAGAATTTTTTGACTTCCGATTCGGAGGATGACGAATCATCCCACGGTGCCTTTAAGTTCTTGTGTTTGGAGGGTTCTGGCTTCTTGTATTTTGAATTTTCCCTTTCTCTCTCCTTTCTCTTTAGCTTTGGGCAGTCATCTTTGATGTGCCCCTCTTCGTTGTAGTTATAGCAGCGAACCATCCTCTTCTTTCGATGATGCCTCTGCGATTTAAATTTATTAGTACTGAAAAACTTATTGAAGCGTCTTACCAGTAGTGCCGCTTCAGATTCGTCGACTGAGGCTTCGGAGTCAGAACTGTTCATCTTTGCCTTTAAGGCAATGTACTGACTTGTCTTCTCTACTCTGTTGGGTTCTGATACTCGAGATTCGTGAAGTTCAAAAGTGGAAAATAATTGTTCTAAAGTACTTACCTCGAGGTCCTTAGAGATGTAATACGCATCTACTAAGGAGACCCACTCTGGAGTTCTCGGGAAGGCATTGAGCGCGTATCGGATAGAATCCCGGTTGGTTACCTCTTCTCCAAGGTTCGTTAGTTGCATTATCAACTCCTTGATTCTCGCTTGGAGTTGCGCTACCTTCTCGCCTTGGTTCATTCGGAGGTTCGTTAACTGGTTCCGGAGGATGTCGCGCTTCACTAGCTTCGCTTCAGAAATACCTTCGTGAAGCTCCAGGAATTTTTCCCAGAGATCTTTCGTGGAGTCGTAGCTTCCGATCCGATTTACCTCCTGCGGCGGTAGAACGCTGAGTAGGTGGAACTCAGCCTTTCCGTTGGCGACGAAATCTGCTTGCTCCTTTTTCGTCCAGGTATTTTCCTCCTTATCTTTCAGCGCTGCAAAACCATATTTCATTGTAATAAGAATATCAAAATCGGTTTTAAAAAATACCTCCATTTTGCGCTTCCATGTGGCGAAGTCTCCGTCGAACTTCGGGGGATGGATGTTCGCTCCGGCCATCGTCATGATGGTAGTGCTTCAGTTGGCGGTTAGTCCTTCTGAGGCGATCAGGCTCTGATACCAATTATAGGCGCAGCAGAGACCGGCAAGAGGGGGGTGAATTGCTGAAAACAAAAAATAAAAACTACCCTCCTCGGATTTCAACTCAGAATTTAAATCAGCAAAATAACAGCAACTAAATTAATGAATCAGAAAAATAAATAGGAACAGAAAAGACTCAGGGATTTAACCCGATTACAACCAAGGAGGTTGTTAATCCAGGACAGTAGAAAAGAGCGCAGTAAGAAAAATCTCCTTCTCTGAAGGCGGAGAAGCCTTTTACACTTTTGAAGCCCACTAGTTGCTTAGGAATTGCTTACAGATTGATTGCTTGAGTTATTGTTTAATTCCTAGCTCCAGGGGCCTTTAAATAGCCTCTGGAAATTCTATCCCGAGGGTCCAAGGCGCCTCCAACAAGGTCCAAGGTGCCTCCAGCTCGATGAGTGGATAGAATTCTATCCGGTGCTCGAACGGTCATTCTGACCTGGCTCAAGGCGCCTTCAACAAGCAATGAAGGTGCCTTCAATGTTCAAGGCGCCTTCAATGCTTGTTTAAGGCGCCTTCAAGCTACAGTAACTTCTGCTTCAGTAACTTTCTGCTACAGTAATATCCAGCCTCTTTTGACTCCTTTTCTTCTTCGCTTTGGCTTCCGAAGCTCCGTTCTTTTGGGTGATTGCGACCAACAAGAATAGGGCTCACCCGAACCCAATTCTCGGCCTTCTCCTCGAGCAACCTTCCTTCCCTGCTTAACATCCCTCGAACGCTGTGCACGCTCTTCACGCCCACCGGAGTACTCTTCCGCAGCTCTCTCGTCCTTCGGACGCACCGAGCCCGTCGGCTCCCTTCCCGTGCCGTCCTTCTCGCTAGCTGCGTCTTCCGCTCGACTTCCTATGTTCCTAAGCTCCTACACACTCAGACACAGGGATCAAACACAGCAGGACCTAACCAACTTGGTTGATCACATCAAAACTACCACGGGGTCCAACAGATACGATTCGCGACAAAAATAGAATTTTTTACATATGTCGATCCTATATTCCATAAAGGAATGTACATGTAATCTAGATTGAAACAAAATTGTAAAATTCTAATAACTAATACAGCTCCTGCTGTATTTAATTTTACAATCATATACACACAATAAAATGCCCTTGACATGTCCAAGGGTCCAATCACACACAATATCTATATGTCATAATAGTTGGAGCCAGCAACCACAAAGTTAGCACATCCTACTATTATCCTGCCTAAATTATGTATGACATGTGCATCATCTATTTGAAAACCAAACACACAGAGGAAAACCCTAACTCTGATACCAATTGTTGGTTAGTCCTAGGAAGATCGTATCGATTCCACTGTACAAAAATTTTGTACAAGTGTTAAACCTTTCCTAATGACCTATTGTGTTCTTTAGAAGTTAAATTAGGAATCGCAAACAGAACTTAACATTATTGATTCCAAATTTAACTTATCTGTTCTTAATGGTTTAGACTCGGATCGCAAGCGGAACGTAAGACTATTGATCCAAATCCACCTATGTTATAAATTCCATTAAATATTAATTTTCAAAATTATCTTCCAGGACTATATGGCAAGGCACATGGCCTTCTTGGGTATCGGAGAATCCACAACCGCCTAGACAAAACCTTTTAAGGAAAGCTAATATTTAATTTCCTTATATAACTCTAGGTTTAACCAAAAAGATCAATCAAATCACAAATTCAAAAAATAAAGAAAACACAAACTCGAATTACAATTCGAAAAACTAGAATCTAATGCCTCTTGTGTTAGGAATTCATACATAAGAAAACCTAGTATGATGCAGAAAATAATTACTAGTTATACCTTCCTTTATATGCAACGACCTCTTGATCTTCTACCGTATTCCTCTTCTTATCCCGGACGTTGTGTGGGCAACGATTTACCGAGATGAGAACCACCCAAGCCCTTCTCCTTCCTCCTTGCAAGTTTCGGCCAAACCAAGAATCCTCCAAGGATGTAGAATTTCGGCCACCACCACCATGCTCCAAGGGATGCAAAAAACAAAGCCTCCTTTCTCTCCTTCTTCTCCTAGCTAGAACCGGCCACCATCAAAAGCTCCAAGAGAAAGATGAAACCGGCCACTAAAGAAGCAGAGAAGAGGAGAGGGAGAACCTCTAGGCCACACCAAGGAGGAAAAGAGAGGAAGAAATAGAATAGAGTTGTTACCTTGAAGGCACCTATACCCTCTCTTTTATAATCCTTGGCCTTGGCAAATAAGGAAATTTAAATAAAAACTTCCGTAATTCCTTTTCCATGAATAAGAAAAAAAAAATTAATTAAAAACAATTTCCTCTTCTTAATTATAATGGCTGGCCACCTATAAGCTCTAAACAAGGAGAGTTTTAATTAACACAAGAATTAAAACTTCCTAATTTATTTCCAGAAATTTATAAAAAAAAAATTCTCCAATAATTTTTCCCTTCATGGTGGGTTATAAAAGGAAATTTATAAATTAAAATCTTTCTTTTAAACATGTGAATGATTTTCAAAAGGAAAGTTATCTCTAAAATTAAAATCTCCTTTCAATCTACAAATAAGGAAAAATATTTATTCTTTTCTTAATCTTTTGTAGAAACTTATAAAAGGAAATATTTAATTTTTAAACTCTCTTTTAAATCATGAACATGGTTACAAAAAAGGAAAGTTTTCTTAAAATTAAAATCCAACTTTCAATCTACAAATAAGGAAAGATTTCAAATCTTTTCTTAATCTTTTGTAGAAATCTATAAAAGGAAAGACTTAAATTTAAAACTCTCTTTTAAAAACCATATTGTCCACATAAGATAAAATTTAAATAAAGTCCCTTTTATATTATATGTGGCCGGCCACACCTAGCTTGGACTCCAAGCTAGGGCCGGCCACTAATCTTGGCTCAATCCTTGGGTCTTGGCCGGCCCTAGCTTGAGCTCCAAGCTAGCTTGGCCGGCCACCAAAGAGTGGGTAAGAAGGTGGGTATAGGTGGGTATAATTCTCTATATACAAGAGGCTACGATAGGGACCGAGAGGAGGAATTGGTTTTGGTCTCCCGATGAAATTAAGCTTCTCGTGTTCGTCCCGAACACCCAACTTAATTTCATCAATAATAATTCATACCACTAAAGAATTATTATTGAACTACCGCACCAATCCCAAATTACATTTTCGGCTCCTTCTTATTATGAGTGTGTTAGTCTCCCTGTGTTTAAGATGTCGGATGTCCACTAATTAATTTTATTACTGACAACTCATTTTAATTAATGTCTTAGTCCAAGATTAGTACCACTCAACCTTATTGTCATGTCGGACTAAGTCCACCTGCAGGGTTTAACATGACAATCTTTATGAGCTCCTCTTGGGGACATTATCAACCTAAATTACTAGGACACAGTTTCCTTCTATAATCAACGAGTCACACTATAAGTAACACCATTTCCCAACTTATCGGGCATTTTGATTTATCGAGCTAAATCTCACCCTTTGATAAGTCAAAAAAAAAATTAAATATATGTGCTTGTTATTATATTAGGATTAAGAGCACACACTTCCATAATAACTAAGGTCTAGTTCTTTTATTAAATCAGTATAAAAAGAACTTACCTTAAATGGTCCTGCTCAATACACTTAGAGTATACTAGTGTAATCTATTAGTCAAGATAAACTAATACCTAATTACACTATGACTATTCCAATGGTTTGTTCCTTTCCATCTTAGTCGTGAGTTATTGTTTATAATTTATATAGAACTGATAACACGATCTTCTGTGTGTGACACCATACACTATGTTATCTACAATATAAATTAATTGAACATCTACATTTGACCAATGTGATTCTTATAAATGTTTATACAAAATCTAGGCTTTTAGCTTCCTTCGCAGTCTTGACCTTTTGCCTTCAAGCCTACTTCCTCTTTGGCTCTCGTCCCTCGGATGCATACAAGCCCGTGGCTCGTCCCCAATGCCATCCTTCGCCTATGCCTCGAAGTCGCTTCCCTCGGCCCTTGTCCTCGCTGCCTTGTCCACGGTCCCTCGGATGCTCCATCCTTCACCGAACCCGAAGCTATCAACCTAAGTCACATGTGTACCCTGCAGTCCTGCACAACTCAAGTACACATATCAAATATAAGGGTGAACCTAACTTAAACCCTTTGCCCAAACACCATAGCACATGGTCCCACGGACCATTGGGATTGTTCCAACAATCTCCCCCTTTTTGGTGTTTGGCAATACGTTTAAGTTAGGGAAAACAAATAGCGAAATAATATGCTAAAAATAATGGACTTACGATGCCAAGGCTACACACTTGGACTTACACCGCCGAAACAATTCACCATGCACTGGAACCTATCCCAAGGCTCCCCATACACCTAAGCTCCTCATTGAGCTAGGATTTTTACAACGGGCTTTTTAAGAACCTATCCCAAGGCTTCCCCTACACCTAAGCTCCTCATTGAGCTAGGATTTTTACAACGGGCTTTTTAAGAACCTATCCCAAGGCTCCCCCTACACCTACACTCCCATTGAGCTAGGATTTCCATTACTGCAAAGGTATTTTCAGGTTTTCCCAACTAAACCTTACTTCTCCCCTTTTTCCTAACATCCAAAAAGCTTTCCAACAATATCCCAATTGTTGAAAACTTATCATCCAACTGACCCTAAACTCATATATTTATCTTCTATGGATCCCATACACATATATAAGCTGACCTGGTCAAAACTAATGTTGAAAACAATTTCAGACTGGTATCAGTCGACTGCCCCAGTCGACTGGCCTCATCAAAACAACACACAGAACCATTTTGTGCTTGATTTTCACTGTTACCAGTCGACTGGTAACTGTACCATTCGACTGACACCCCTTTTCAACCATTTTCAGCACTTTTGATCCAATTTCAAAAATGCACCATTAAATCCACAGACCTCCAAAAATCCCTAAATTTTGTAGAGAGGTCTATCTTACCCATGTCTACTTGGGAAAAATACATTCAAAAATGTATCTATCACTAATCCCAAGATTGACACAAAATCCAAAACTAGCTAAATGGTTCAATTTAACCTTGACCTAAAGTCCTATTTTTGGTTTCCTCTTGATGTATTTGCCCATCCCAACCCACAATGCATCCATAACATTGGTTTATATGGCATCTATATATCCAAAATCAATTATCATGCAATATGACCCAAATGTCATATTTCTAAGCATGAAACATAACCCAATTGTGCCAAATCCCAAGGTTTAAGACTCAAGTCCGTCTCTAAACCACTTGGCACATTTCACTTGGCACATTTCATGACCCAATGTAGACTCCCAAGTAAAACCCACTTGAAATCCATTGTCCATGGGTCCCAACACGACTCTTAGAGCTCCCCCTAGAGCTCTTAACCTTAGCCACCTCCTTAAGTGACTCATCCACAATTGCTAGGTCACATCGGTGCACCTCCGGTGACACTTGGCCTACAAACCTAACCTTCTTAACCTTGGACACCTTGTCCTTGGTTAATTTCTTCTTACCATTAAATAGCTTTCCCTTGCCATTTATTGACTTCTCCTTGCTATAGTCATATGCAACCTTGGCATAGGACTTTGCCTTAGCATTGGAGACACTAGATCGATATCCCAAACCTGATCTATCATTGTTGGGTCTTTGGCTACCCAACACCATACATAAACCCTTAGATCCAACATTGAATCTTTCTAGGGTTTTCTCCAAACGATCAAGTTTTGCCTTCAAAGCTTGATTTTCCTTTTCTAGGTTCCTAAACCTAGAGTCAGCATGTCCACCATGGGCATTCCTAGACCTACCTAATTTTCTAGGCATATGTCTCCCCGTCTTGGGATTAATGTCTTGGGCCTCCTTAGGTCTATTATTTCTAGATTTATCATGCATAGATTTCCAAGGATTTTGATCGACATTTACCCTACTCCTATCATGATATTTGAAACCAAAATTTTTCATTGCAACCTAATGATAATCATTATTTTTCCTAGCATGCATGGAGAAATTTAAATTTGACTTCAAATTTAAATTAGGGTTTACCTTACTCTTTACCTTTGGAGCTCCCCCTTGACTCTTGCTTCTCTTCTTCTCCTCCCATTTCTTTAGATGAGCAAGCTTCTTGATATCCCTCTTCTTGGGGCATTTTGTGTGGTAGTGTCCCTTCTCCCCACATGTGAAGCATACAATGTGCATTCTCCTTCTTTGAGCTTCTTCATTCCTACAACCCTTATTAGTGTTTAAATTAACTTGACACTACAAGAAAATTGGGATTTTACAACACTTAAAAGACAACATTTTTTTAAAAAAGCGTTGTCTTTTTCTTTTTAACAACGCTTTTAGTGAAAAGCGTTGTCTATTTTTTTATTTTCTTACTAATAGACAATGTTTTTTTAAAAATCGTTGTCTATTAGTGATTTTTATGGGTCAAACACAACGCTTTTTGAAAAGCGTTGTCTATTAGCATTTTTTTAGTGTCTACGACAACGATTTTTAAAAAGCGTTGTGTATTGTTAAACCCTCATCTAAATCTGGGATAATACAAACCGTTGGATCAAGTACCCTTAGGTTTCACTCTCACAACTCCTCATCTCATGCTTATCTTCCCGAACCCCTCTCACAACTCCTCATCTCATGCCTATCTTCCCGAACCCCTCTCACGCCCTCTCCTTCCAACTCCTCCTCTCATGTCCTCTCCATCCAACTCCTCTCCAGCAAACCCCTCTCCGGCAAACTCCTCTCTGCGAACCTCCTCTCCTCTGAATTCCTTCACCTCTTCGTCAAATAGAAAATGCCCTAATCACTCCACTCTTGGATTGCCGCCCTTCGCACTTGGCCTCCTCTTTGGAAGATCGATATTTGTAGCTCGGTCTTTGTCTTGCTCTAGTTTGTCGAAGAAAATTGTTATTGATGGCCTAGGGGTATTTGTTTAAGCCGATTCATCCTTGTTTCGTCTTTTTTTTTGTTAGGGTTTGCGAAGGCGGAAAGCAGTACGGAGGATGGAGAATCGCAGAGCGTATGAAAGGAACAGGGAAACAGGTTGTCTCTTTGCTTCCTCGTCGCTCGCTCTGCCACCACGCGAGGCGAGCAAGGCCGATCCGTTCGTGCTTTCTTCCACGAGTTAGATCTCATCCTTGATCGACCCAAGAGCCCTTTGGGTGCGATTCGAGGCAACACAATTATGGATGATATCGCATCCATTACCATTTTTGACTGAAGCAGCTTGTTGTTTGATGATCTGCCGGAACTTGAGATTTTGAGTGCTCAGTTAAAATAATTTTTCAAACTCCATACTAATGTCCTGTGGAATTTGTAGGAGCGATATGTGGCAATGGAAGCAAGAAGAAGAATGTTGCCTGCCAAAATATTCCCAATTTGGTTTGTTTTCTACAACTAATTCTTCTTCTTTTTTTTCCAAGGGAATTTACGTTTTAGTACCTATTTCTCAAATTCACAGCTTTGCCTCTATGGGATGATACGATGGGAAATCAAACTCCACTTCGAGGATTTGGTGATTTCGACTTAGACGAATTGGATTTTGGAGGTGTGTTTGTCAACTTTGCCTTCTCTTCTGACCGTTTCAAGTCCTTCTAAATCTCAAGTGAGATAAATGGTAGCAGATGAGGTCGAGAAGGGTGTGGAGGAAGCAAACGAGGCATCAAGAGTGAAAAGGTGTCGTGTTCTAAATTTTTTTTTCTGATGATGATGGTGCCACAATCGTCAATGAGCATTTGTCCTCTGAAGTAGTTTGTTCCAAGACTGTTTCTTCAGATAGATAAATTAGATTCATCTTAATACTTTATTCAAATTAGGCTAAAGCATCCACTTTGTGCGTTTGATTTTTTTACTTTTGGTTCGGGAGGACTCGACATCAACAAAAATATGCACACAAAATTTACAGTCGAATCTCACGTGTTCAGGTTTTAATTTTCTTACCTCGGAAAGAATTTTTCTAGCAGTAGATGTGTATTTCCAGCTATTCTAATCAAAAAATTTGTGATAGATGATAGATTTCTTTTCAGTAATGAAGTCTTGGATCCATCCTCAGATGAATGGATGGAGAACTATTTCAATGATAGTGAGATGTATTGCAACTCTAAATACACATCTTTTCCTTTCCATGCATCATGGTTGAATTTACATAGTTGTTATATTCTGTTAATAATCTAGTGTTGATGTGATGTGATTAGATGCTCAGTCAATAACCTGTTTCTTGTGTTTTAAGTGTACCAATGGGATGGACTTATTTAGTATATATTGCAAGTTTAAGGACTCAATTGAAACAAAAAATATAGCAACCTGTTTGAGGTTTAGACGATAAGTGAAGGGTCATCCTTTCTTTGCACTCTAGAATCAAAGCCATATTTTATATGTATAGTTTAGTACACCGGAAAACTACATTTGCTATTGGAAAATTTCAAGTCAAATTGTGTTTGATAAAGCTACAAGTTCTGCAAACCAAAGAAATCAGAACATATGCTGATTTCGACTTTAGTTCATGTGTAAGAACTCAAATGAAATATATGTTGTTCTTTTTGCACTGCATCTCTAATTATGTATTTAGGTCTCACAGTGGTTTCCCTAGCATCTCCAATTATGCTATTCTTTTTGCTATATTTCCATGGCGGAAACAAAGTAGCACATGTATTTTTCGTTTGCTCTATTCCCCGTTATTTTATGCTTAATTCTTTTTCTCTTAAAAGTTATTGTATGGTGTGAATTGTGACATTTATTTTCAGCTATTACCACCGAAAATTTCTTTTGCATAATACTGATGGTATTGTTTTCTGTGACAGATACACAGTGGTAGGTGTTTTGTCCCAGTCTCAAGTCGTCAATCCATTTTGATCAATATATCTAGTAGAAGTAAGCATGCAGATCGTTATCTTCGAGGCTGGCTAGCTATTTTGTACTTTTTTTTGTTTTAAATTTGAATGTCACTAACTACTTTGAAATAGAAATATTTAATCTTTATGTATAGTTGAATTCTCCTGTAAATACTAATACTTTGTAATTGAATTCTATTGTTTGGTACGAGTTTGAAATCATTAGCTGAGCTAATTAATGTTATTTTATATGTCAAATTCGAATATGGATATGGTAAAAGAAAATTAATAGTTTTGTAAATATAAAAAAAATGATTTTGTAAATAGATTTTTTTTAATTTTTTTAAAAAGACAACGCTTTTAAAGCGTTGCAAAAGTGTTGTCTTTGCCAAAAACAACAACGCTTTTAAAGCGTTGCAATAATGATGTTTTTGCAAAAAAATACACAACGCTTTTAAAGTGTTGCAAAAGCGTTGTCTTTGCTACAAACAACAACGCTTTAAAAGCGTTGTCATTGAGCAAACTTTTAACAACAGTCCCTTTAACAACGCTTTTTCAGGCACAAAGACAACGCTTTAAAAGCGTTGTCTATTAGCTTTTTTCTTGTAGTGTGAATGGGTTTAGGAGTTACCTTATTCTTACCCATAGGACATCTACTCTTGTAGTGTCCCCTTTCATTGCACCCGAAGCATATTATATGGTCCTTTGACTTGACTTCGGTGGAGGTGCTTGCTAGGTTGACTTCTTCCAAGATTTCCTCTTCTTCTTCTTCACTTGTCTTGGATTCTTCTTCAACCTTTGAGGAGGTCTCCTCATCCATACTAGTGGATGGACTTTCTTCATCCTTCTCCTCCTCGAATGTTGAGCATGGCTCAACATCTGGTTGCTCCACCTCCTCTTATTGAGCTATTTGTTGGTTAGTCCTAGGAAAACGTACCGGTTCCACTGTACAAAAATTTTTGTACAAGTGTCGAACCTTTCCTCAAATAACTTATTATGTTCTTTAGAAGTTAAATTAGGAATCGTAGACGGAACTTAACATCATTAATTCCAAATTTAACTTATCTGTTCTTAATAGTTTAGATTTGAATCGCAAGCGAAACTTAACACTATTGATTCAAATCCACCTATGTTATTAATTCCATTAAATATTAATTTCCAAAATTGGCTTCCAGGACTGCATGGTGAGGCACATGGCCTTCTTTGATATGGGAGCAACCACCATCGCCTAGACAAAGCCTTTTAAGGAAAGCTAATATTTAATTTCCTTAAATAACTCTAGGTTAACCAAAAAGAACAATCGAATCACAAATTCGAAAACAAAGAAAACATAAACTCAAAAAACTAATTCAAAATACTAGATCTAATGCCTCTTTTGTTTGGAATTCATACAAAGAAAAATAACTAGCATGATGCGGAAAACAATTGCTAATTATACCTTCTCTTTGTATGCTAATGACCTCGAGATCTTCTGTCGTATTCCTCGCCTCGCCTTGGACGTCGTGTGGGCAACGATCCTCCAAGATGAACACCACCCAAGAGCTTTCTTCCTCTTCCTCTAAAATTCGGCCACCACCACCACCAAGGAGAAGAGAGCAAAGGGAAAAGGAGAAGAGAGAGAGTCGGCCACACCAAGAGATCCTCCAAGCAAGAGAATAAGAGTTGTGTCTCATGAGGCCTCCTCATCCCTTCTTTTATATTACTTGCCCAAGGCAAATAAGGGAAGAATTTTTACAAAAATTAAAATCTTCCTCTAGTTTTTTCTTTTCCCTTTTATTTTTCCTTTTCTTTCCTCTTGATTGAATCAATCACCAAATCAAAGATTGATTGAGGATTTAAATTGATTGGCCGGCCCCTTGCTTGGGCACCATGAAAGGTGGCCGGCCACCTCATCAAGAATAAGGAAATTTTTTTATAAAATTTTACAAAAATAAAAACTCTTATAAAATTTTACAAGCTCTCTTTCCTAAAGTAGGAGTTAAAAAAGGAAAGTTTTAAAAATTGAAATCATGTTTTAAAATTTAAAACTTCTCTTATAAAATTTCCTTTTTTAACATGGTGATAGAAAATTTAAATTTTAAAACTTCTCTTCCTTTTTTCCTAAACTATGAGAATGGTTAAAAAAGGAAAGTTTTAAAACTTTTAAACTTTCTTTAAAAACATGTGGCCTAATTCAAATAAGGAAAGTTTTTAAATTTAAAATCTCTCTTTTAAAACTTGTAGTTTTCTACAAAGAGAAGATTTTAAAAATTCAAAACACCTCTCCTTGTTTGAATTAATGTGGCCTGCCCCCTCTTGCTTGGGCACCAAGCAAGGGGCCGACCCCTTAAGAGGATATGGTCGTCGGCCATTGCTTGGTCACCAAGCAATGGACCGACCCCCTTCTTGGACACTAAGATGAGCCTTTCTTTGGATGGACTTGAGGCTTTAATGAGGCTACGACAGGGACCTAGAGGAGAAATTGATTTTGGCTTCCGATGAGCTTGAGTATCCCGTGTTCGCCCCGAACACACAACTCAAGTTCATCGATAATAACTCATTCCACTAGAGAGTTATTATCGCACTACCGCACCAATCCCAAATTACATTATGGGCTCCTTATCATGAGTGTGTTAGTCTCCCTATGTTTAAGATTACGAATGTCCGCATTAAGTAAGTTACTGACAACTCAATTAATATCTAGCTCCAAGAGTAGTACTACTCAACTTCATTGTCATGTCGGACTAAGTCCACCTGCAGGGTTTAACATGACAATCCTTATGAGCTCCTCTTGGGGGCATTCTCAACCTAGATAACTAGGACACAGATTCCTTCTATAATCAACAACACACACTATAAGTAATATCATTTCCCAACTTATCGGGCTTATTGACTTATCGAGTTAAATCTCACCCATTGATAAGTCAAAAAATAAATACTAAATATATGTGTTTGTTATTATATTAGGATTAAGAGCACACACTTCCATAATAACTAAGGTCTAGTTCTTTTACAAAGTCAGTACAAAAAGAACTTACCTAAAATAGTCCTACTCAATACACTTGGAGTATATCAGTGTAATTTATTAGTTAAGATAAACTAATACTTAATTACACTACGACTACTTCAACGGTTTGTTCCTTTCCATCTTAGTCGCGAGCAACTATTTATAATTTATAAAGAACCTGTAGGACCGTTTGGCCAGCTAGAAGGGGGGGTTGAATAGCCCAATAATATAAAACAAAAAACGCTTCTCGAACTTTCAACAGAACACTTGCATCAAATAAAGTAAACATAAAATAGAAAGTAAAAGGCTCACAGAGAGTTGACTTGGTTACAACCGGGGAGGTTGTTAATCCAAGGAAGATGTTATACTATTATCTCCTTCTGGTGGAGAAGCCTTTTTACAACAGTGAAGCGCACAACTAGAGAAGCTAAACTAAAGAGAGTGTACAAGTGTTGTTACAATGAGTTGTTCTGAATTGATGGAAAGCTTCTGAACCAAGGCTATATTTATAGCCTTGGTTGGGGCACCTGGAAGGGTTCCGGGCGCCCTGGGGGATAAAACTTTATCCCCCAACGTTCAGATCATGTAAATCGCGATCCTGGTCAAAATCAAGATCCGGGCGCCCGGAAGGGTTTCGGGCGCCCTGGAGCCCAAAGTCAACAGGTGTTGACTTTTTCATCCGGGACCTCTTCTCTAGTTCAGTCCCGCCTCGGTCCGGTTCTTCTCCTCCCGATCTGC
This sequence comes from Zingiber officinale, assembly GCF_018446385.1. Taxonomy (NCBI): domain Eukaryota; kingdom Viridiplantae; phylum Streptophyta; class Magnoliopsida; order Zingiberales; family Zingiberaceae; genus Zingiber; species Zingiber officinale. The sequence continues at coordinate 29,875,858 of NC_055986.1, read as the reverse complement.
TCGCTTGGGTGATCTCTGCCATCCAGAAAAGGGCTCACCCGAATCTAACTTTCGGTCTTCTCGAGTGGGCTTCCCTCCGGCTTCTCGTCCCTCGAAATCACCGCGTGTTTCCTTCTCGTCCGCCAGCGTACTCATCCGCAGTTTTCATCCCTCGGACGCACCACATGCCGTCCATCTCGCTAGTTGCGTCTCTTGCTCCCCGAGCAATCTTCCGCTCTGACTTTCGTCCCTCGGAACAACCGCGCGCTTCATTCTCGTCCACCGGTGTACTCTTCCGCAGCGTCTCATCCCTCGGACACACCGCGTGCCAACCTTTGCGCTGGCTACGCCTTTCGCTCGACTACATGTGCTCCTAAGCTCCTGCACACTTAGACACTAGGTTAGAAACACATAGGACCTAACTTAGATCACACTAAAACAACCTTGGAGTTCCAACAATCTCCCCCTTTTTGGTGTGATCAACCCAAGTTAAGCTTGGGCTAAAATAGACATTAAATAAAATTAAGTAAATTAACTTAATTTGCAATTTAAGGGTGAAAAGATAGACAAGAAAAAATTAAATCTATCTACCTCCCCCTAGATTTATACTTTCCCTTCTCCCCCTTTGTGTTGGTTAGTCCTAAGAAAATCGTACCGGTTCCACTGTACAAAAATTTTTTATGTACAAGTGTCGAACCTTTCCTTAAAAAACCTATTGTGTTCTTTAGAAGTTAAATTAGGAATCGCAGATGAAACTTAACATCATTGATTCCAAATTTAACTTATCTGTTCTTAATGGTTTAGATTTGAATCGCAAGCGGAACTTAACACTATTGATTCAAATCTACCTAAGTTATTAATTCCATAAATATTAATTTCCAAAATTGGCTTCCAGGCCTGCATGGCGAGGCACATGGCCTTCTTGGATATGGGAGCAACCACCACCGCCTAGGCAAAGCCTTTTAAGGAAAGCTAATATTTATTTCCTTAAATAACTCTAGGTTAACCAAAAAGAACAATCGAATCACAAATTCGAAAAAGAAGAAAATACAATCTCGAAAAAACTATTTCGAAAACTCTAGAATCATATGCCTCTTGTGTTTGGTATTTCCATAAATAACTATACAAAGAAAAACTAGTATGATGTGGAAAATAATTACTAGGTATACCTTTCTTTGTAAGCAAAATAACCTCTTGATCTTCTACCGTATTCCTCTTCTTATCTCGGACGTTGTGTGGGCAATGATCTTCTGAGACGAGAACCACCAAGCTCCTTCTTCTTCAAGCTAGATTCGGCCACCAAGAATTCTCCATGAGAAGTAGAGGCCCGGCCACCACCACCAAGCTCCAAGGGATGCAAGAAACAAAAACCTCCTTTCTCTCCTTCTTCTCCTAGCTTGAACCGGCCACAATCAAGAGCTCCAAGAGGGGATAAAACCGGTCACTAGAGAAGAAGAGAAGAGGAGAGGGAGAACTTCTAAGGGCCGGCCACACCAAGGAGAAAAATAAAGGAAGAAAAGAATAGAGTTGTTTGCCATGAAGGCACTTCTACCCCCTCTTTTATAATCCTTGGTCTTGGCAAATAAGGAAATTTAAATAAAAACTTCCTTAATTCTTTTGCCATGAAAAGGAAAATTTTAATTAATTAAAATTAAAATCCTTTTCTTTATTTCAATGGCCGGCCACTTTAATCCCCAAAACAAGGAAAGTTTTAATTAAAACAAAAATTAAAACTTCCTAATTTGTTTCCAGAAATTTATAAAAAATTTCTCCAATAATTTTTCCCTTCATGGTGGATTATAAAAAGGAAATTTTATAAATTAAAATCTTTCTTTTAAACATGTGGATGATTTCCAAAAAGGAAAGTTATCTCTAAAAATTAAAATCTCCTTTCAATCTACAAATAAGGAAAGATATCAAATCTTTTCTTAATCTTTTGTAGAAACTAATAAAAGAGAATATTTAATTTGTAAAACTCTCTTTTAAATTATGATCATGGTTAAAAAGGAAAGTTTTTTCAAAATTAAAATCTCCTTTCAATCTACAAATAAGGAAAGATTTCAAATCTTTTCTTAATCTTTTGTAGAAAGCTATAAAAGGAAATATTTAAATTTTAAACTCTCTTTTAAAACCATGAAATCCACATAAGAAATAATTTTAATAAAAATTCATTTTAATTTTCTATTGGCCGGCAACCTAAGCTTGGGACCCAAGCTTTGGTCGGCCACCAACTTGGTTCATCCACTTGGTCTTGGCCGGCCCTAGCTTGGGTTTCAAGCTAGCTTGGCCGGCCCCATTAGGATGGGTATGTGGTGGGTATAATTATCTATATACAAGAGGCTACGATAGGGACCGAGAGGAGGAATTGGTTTTGGTCTCCCGATGAAATTAAGCATCCCGTGTTTGCCCCGAACACATAACTTAATTTCATCAATAATAATTCATTCCACTAAAGAACTATTATTGAACTACCGCACCAATCCCAAATTACATTTTTGTACTCCTTCTTATTATGAGTGTGTTAGTCTCTCTGTGTTTAAGATGTCGAATGTCCACTAATTAAGTGAGTTACTGACAACTCATTTAATTAATATCTTAGTCCAAGAGTAGTACCACTCAACCTTATCGTCATGTTGGACTAAGTCCACCTGTAGGGTTTAACATGACAATGTTTATGAGCTCCTCTTGGGGGCATTATCAACCTAGATTACTAGGACACAGTTTCCTTCTATAATCAACAAGTCACACTATAAGTTGTTGGGTTCGTCGGGCCGCGAAAACCGCTTTTTTGCGTCGCGGAAACCCCGAGTCACCCAAAGCCATGGATCTCGTGCAAAGATTCGTAAACAAAACTTTTCAAAAAACCTTTTTCTTGTACAAGTTTGTAAAAACTTTAGATCTACACTAAAGTTAAGATCATTACCCTTGTAGCGAAGCCCTTCGCGTTCCCGCTCGTCCAAGGTGCCGGATCTCTAGACCGTCACGTGTACGGTCCTCTAGAAGTATCCATACGAACAATCCTTGATGGAGAAGACCAAACAAAGGTGTGCTAGGACCTTGTCTTGTTCGGCCAAGAGAGGAGGAGAGGGAGAAGAGAGACCTCTAGAGGAAGAAGATGACTTAATCACACTTGAATGAAAAAATGAATTTTTTTCATTCCCCACTAAAGTGGCCGGCCACATCTTGGAGGTGTAACTCCCCACATTAATTCCAATTAATGTGGAGACCATTAAGAGTTGTAACCCCCATGAGGTGGAACTCTAGGATGATGTGGATCAACACTATTGGTCCACATCTTGCCACCTCACTAAATGACATGGCAACAAGTGTAACCTCCTCATTTAATGTGGGCCGGCCACATTAAATGCTATGGAGGCTTGTAACCTCCATGAGGTGGCACACATTGATGATGTGGAGCAATCCTATTGGTCCACATCTTGCCAACTCACTAGTGATGAGGCAAAAAGTCAAGTCAAACATGACTTTTCTCTCTTCCTCTCAAATCAAGTCAAACTTGATCAAATCTCTCTCATGGTTGATCTAATCCAACCATATGATTCAAGCCAACTTAATATAATGAATCTAATTCATTAAATTAAGTTGATTTAATGAGTCATAATCTAAATTAGACTCATTAAATACATGAATCAACTTGAGTCCAACTCAATTAGCCCAATTTGGATTACTCTTAATCCAATATGATTCATCAAATGAATCTAATCCTCTTGGTTCATCATATGAACCAAATCTCCATCTAATTGTCCTTAGTGTGTGACCCTATAGGTTCTTGTAATGTTGGCAATGCCCTAAACCCATTTAGGAGCATAAGTAATGAGCGGTATCTAGCAACACATCATTACTACCCAAGTTACAAGAATGTCGAGATCCGACATCACCTTGTGACTACCAATTGTGACTCCTCACAAAATATATGACATTGTCCTTCTATCCTAGACATCTAGATTGATCAATGTGAGGCATAGACTGTGTCATCCTCTAATCAATCTAAATCTTGAACTCCAAGTAGACTCACTCGATCAAATGAGCTCAACATCTAATGTTGACTCATTTGGGCATGGCCATGCACTTAGTGGTCTCACTCTATCAAGAATACCGATGTCGCTCCCGTCATATGGGAGGGATAGATCCCATCTACATCACTCACATCCCTCTACATAATTCGTTATATACCCAGTAATCGCCTTTATAGTCCACCCAGTTACGGGTGACGTTTGACGAAACCAAAGTACATAACTCCTTATGTAGGGATCCATGGTGACTTCAGGTCTAAGGACTAATAGTCATACTAATAGCCACATGAGAAAGTATATGACACTCATATAACGATCCATGATACTTTCTCATGGCGAGTCATTCAGTATACATTCTCCAATGTATACCCATGTGTCAGCTTGATATCTCTATATCCATGACTTGTGAGATCAAGTCATCGAACTGACCTACATGCTAGTCTTATTGCATTAACATTGTCCCTGAATGTTAATACTCGACTAGGAATGATTTAGAGTAGTGTTCCCTATATCATCTCACTATCGATTCAACTAATCGATTGATATAGGTATGAACCTTCTACTGAAGGACGCTATTATACTTAGTCTATTTGGCACTAATACAAATAAGTATAATAACCAAACAAATGCCTTTATTAATATACAAGAATATGATATACATGAGTCCATACAATCATCAAAAATGATTGGCTCTAGGGCTCTAACTAACATAAGTAACGTCATTTCCCAACTTATCGGGCATTTTGATTTATCGATCTAAATCTCACTCTTTGATAAGTCAAAGAAATAAATATTAAATATATGTTCTTATTATTATATTAGGATTAAGAGCATACACTTCCATAATAACTAAGGTCTAGTTCTTTTATTAAATCAGTATAAAAAGAACTTACCTTAAATAGTCCTACTCAATACACTTAGAGTGTACTAGTGTAATCTATTAGTCAAGATAAACTAATACCTAATTACACTACGACTATTCCAATGGTTTGTTCCTTTCCATCTTAGTAATGAGCTACTGTTTATAATTTATAAAGAACTGATAACACGATCTTCTGTGTGTGACACCACACATTATGCTATCTACAATATAAATTAATTGAACATCTACATTTGGTATATATAAATGTAGACACTTGACCAATGTGATTCTTATAACTAGATAAATGTTTATACCAAAAGCTAGGCTTTTAGTATACACTCTAACAATCTCCCACTTATACTAAAAGACTAAGCTACAATATCTGCTGTCATACATCTGATTCCCAACCCTTCAACATGTCCATCAAAATCTCTTGCTTTATGGACCTTAGTGAAAAGATCTACAGGTTATCATCTAATGCAATCTAGGCAGCAACAACTTATCCTCGTTTATACGATGTCTTGTATTGGGTGGTACTTGCACTCTATTGTGTTTACTTGCCTTATGGACTCTTGGTTTCTTCGAGTTTGCTACTGCACCACTATTATTACAATAAATTGTAATAATCTTTGGACAAACCAGAAATCATATCTAAGTCCATCTTGAAGTTACTGAGTCATTCAGCTTCTATGGCTACCTCAGAGACTGTCATATACTTAGCTTCTATGGTGGAGTCCGAAAAAGCACCTATGCTTATCACTCTTCCATAGTTATGACTTCACCTCCTAAAGTAAACACAAAACCCCAAGGTCTACTTACTATTGTCCCTATCCGATTGGATGTCAAAATCCATGAAACCCACAGGGAATAAATTATCTGCCTTGTAAACTAGCATATAATCTCTAGTGCCTCTTAGGTACTTCAATATATGCTTTACCACAGACCAATGTCCCTGTTCAGGATTACTTTGATATCTGCTAACCATGCCCATGGTAAAACAGATATATGGTCTCGTGCATAGCATACATTAGGCTTCCGACAACCGAAGCATAAGGAACTGCCTTCATTTCTTCTATCTCCTTTGATGTCTTCGGAGACATCCTTTTAGATAAAGCTACTCCATGCTGAAAAGGTAAGAAACCTTTCTTGGAGTTTTGCATGCTTAAAACGAGCAAGGATTATTTCGATATATGAAGCTTGGGATAAGTAAAATATTCTTTTCTTATGATCCCTTATTAGTTTGATCCTAAGAATATATACATTCTCCCAAGTCCTTCATATCAAATTGTTTGGACAACCATACCCTTACTTCTGACAACACTTTGATATTGTTTCCAACTACCAAAAATGTTATCTACGTATAGTATAAGAAATACCACCACATTTCCATCACACTTTTTGTATACACAAGACTTATCCGGTTACTAAATAAATCCATAGGTTTGGATTACTTTGATAAACTGGATGTTCCAAGACCTTGAAGCTTTGCTTCAGTCCATAGACTGATTGAGCTTGCACACAAGATGCTCTTTGCCCTTTGCAATGAACCCTTCTGGTTGCTTTATATGGATGCTTTCTTCAAGACTTTCATTAAGGAATGTTGTCTTGACATCCACTTGCCAAATAGATAAAGGAATCCGGATAGACTTAAGCATGGCTACCGATAAAAGGTTTCCCTTTTTCAACAAGTCTTGCTTTGAAAGTTTCCACTTTCCTGTCTATCCCTCTTCTCCTATTATAGTCTTATTTTCACCCAATGGCTTTTACACCATTTAGTGGTTCTACAAGCTCCCAGACTTTATTAGAATACATATATTCTAATTCTGTATTCAATGCTCTTTGAAAGATGTTGCATCTTTATCTTGGAGTGCTTTGTCATATGTCCGAGGATCAGGTTCATGTCCACCAAGGATCAAGTCCAAAGACTCTCCCAAAACATGAATCTTTTAGGTTGCCTAACAACCCTCCCACTATGACGAGACACTTTCTGCAATTATGTATCATTTGTGATATGTGTTGTAGTTTCTTGTGATATTTCATCTTGTACAGTTGGTACTAGGTTAGACGTGTCCTTTAATTTCCTTAAGAATAATTTTTACTCGGGCTTGTGGTTTATAGTATAGTCCTTTTCTAAAATCGAGCATTGGTGCCAACAATGACCTTCCGATTTTAAGAACTACAAACCTCTTTTCATTTTTCTAGGATAACTCACAAACAAGTGAACTCATGTCCAATTTTTTAGTGTATCTCACGTGCTAGACCACCCAAATCTGAATATGCTTCAAACTAGGCTTGCGCCCATTCTGTAATTCTGTGGGAGTAGAGAGTTCTGACTTAGAAGGTACTATGTTCACTTCCATTTCCAGTGTATATCCTTAAAACGAATTTGGTAATAACTCATCACCGATCTAATTATTCCATAAGAGCCTTATACCTTCTTTCTACTACACCATTCTGTTGGGATGTACCAAGTGCAGTTAGTTGGGATTGAATCCCTACTTATGATAAGTGACTCCTAAATTCTCCCAAGAGGTATTTGCTACTACGATCTCACCGTAGTGTCTCGATATTTTTACTTTGACATTTCTCCGCATCAGCCTCGTACTCTTTGAACTAATCAAAACACTTAGACTTGCGGTGTATCAAGTAAATCTATCTGTGTCTCGAATAGTTGTCTATAAAATAGACGAAATATTTGAAACTACCTCTTGTCTGGATAGTCATAGGACCACACAAATCAGAATGAATCAACTCCAACATATCTTTGGCTCCATACCCCTTAGACTTAAAAGCTTCTTGGTTATTTTTCCTTCCAAGTACGATTCGCAAGTTGGAAAGATTTCCACTACCAATGAACCCAAGAGTTTATTGGTTATCCTTTGAATCCTACTCAAGTTAATATAACCTAGCCTTAGATGCCAAAAATATGATTGGTTCATTTTCAAAGGTTACTTTTTCTTATTTATAAAATGTGTTATTAATTTCCATTTATTGCATCGTGGGAGTTATTGTATTATAAATTGTCAACCAACGTACCAGAACAGATAACTTCCCTATTTTTCTTGATAACAAGTTTGTTATCAAAATAGACAGAATATCTATTCTTTAATAGTTTAGAAACCGAAATCAGGTTCTTTCTAAACTTAGTACGTAAAGACAATTTCTGAAAATCCATATTTTATTCCTATCAAAGGATAAATATCTCCCACTACAACAGCTACTACTTTTACAGTAGTGCCCATGTAGGCGGTGTTTTCCTTTTCATATAGTTGTCGGGTTTCCTAGAACCCTGTAATAAATTGCAGACATGATCAGTGGTTCCCGTATCTACACGCCAGGTACCGGTAGATAACTCCACTAAACATGTTACAACTAATGAATAAAATATACCTATATTGTTCTTAGTTCTAAGAAGATAGTCTATCTTAAATGTCCAAGTCCTATTTCCAATCATTATAATTGGGACTACTAAGTCTATTCTATAGTATAACAACAAGGGGATTGACAAACATTTTAAATTCGAAGAATCACAAAAATATTTGGTCAAGACCAACATTTCAAAATCCCCGTGAATTTTGTATGCCACGTTAGTGTGGACGTATACAAATTCTAAAAAGAGATTTTATCCATTAATTTTATTATCTTGTCAACCTATGACAAATAAAATTAATAGTTGATCTGTCTTTGATCAAATATTTGGTCAAGACTCTAAATTTAAAATAATATTGATTCCTCTAACAATACTATTTAAATTTACCAACACCTCAAAACACCGTGAATTTTGCATGCCACGTTAGTGTGGGCGTTTACAAAATCATCATTTGTAAGAGGAGGGTTTTACCCATTAACTATCTTGTCAACCTAACTTTATGACAAATAAAATTATCTCAAACATCGTTAATTTTGTATGCCACGTTAGTGTGGACGTATACAAAATCAATCATTTGTAAAAGGGATTTTAACCCATTAATTTTATTATCTTATCACCCTAGTTTTATGACAAATTAATAGTTGGTTTCCTTTTGGTCACACAACTAATAGCAGTGACTCCGTTGGGGAGGATACTATTAAATGTGTCTAAGTGTATACCATTACTTGATACTAAGTCCATTAAATAGAATTGTGCCCCTTCAGTTGGAGAAGATCACACACATCCTAAATAACTTCCTATAACCATCCATTAAGGAAGTTTGATCTAGTGATCCGCAAACAAACTCATCCGTTGTGGAGGGAGGCACTCAGAGCCAACACGCAAGCTTATTGCATCACTTACAAACCAGTAATGGAGACCGTGGGATTAATATACTAATCCCTCTCCCACTTAGTTATTTAAGGTGAGGAATTTTAACCTATGTTAGCATATAACACATGCATACACACACATCACAGTAAATAAAAGCAATAAATATGGAAATTAATTTTTCCAACTATTATGGCATTTTCATCACTGTCCTCCGTGTGCTCCAACCCTAGCTGCTGCCATCTTTAGCCACCGCCATCGGGTTGAGTTGTCGCATCTATCTTGCGTCTTATTCCGCTGCGCCTCTGGTCCTCCGATAGCACCACACCTCGCAAGGATATGATCCGCGACAAATATAGAATTTTACATACATCGATCCTATATTCCATAAAGGAATGTACATATATTCTAGATCGAATAAAAAATGTAAAATCCTAATAACTAATACAGCTCCTACTGTGTTTATTTTACAATCATGCACACACAATTAAATGCCCTTGACATGTCCAAGGGTCCAATCACACACAAATAAAATATGCCATAATAGTTGGAGCCTGCAACCACAAAGTTAGCACATCCTACTATCATCCTGCCTAAATTATGTATGACATGTGCATAACCTATTTGAAAACCAAACACACAGAGGCAAACCCTAGCTCTGATACCAATTGTTGGTTAGTCCTAAGAAAATCGTACCGGTTTCACTGTACAAAATTTTTTTTTGTACAAGTGACAAACCTTTCCTTAAATAACTTATTGTGTTCTTTAGAAGTTAAATTAGGAATCACAGACGAAACTTAACATCATTGATTCCAAATTTAACTTATCTATTCTTAATGGTTTAGATTTGAATCGCAAGTGGAACTTAACACTATTGATTCAAATCTACCTAAGTTATTAATTCCATAAATATTAATTTCAAAAATTGTCTTCCAGGACTGCATGGCGAGGCACATGGCCTTCTTGGATATGGGAGCAACCACCACCGGCTAGGCAAAGCCTTTTAAAGATAGCTAATATTTATTTCCTTAAATAACTCTAGGTTAACCAAAAAGAACAATCGAATCACAAATTCGAAAAAGAAGAAAATACAAACTCGAAAAAACTATTTCGAAAACTCTAGAATCATATGCCTCTTGTGTTTGGTATTTCCATAAATAACTATACAAATAAAAACTAGTATGATGCGGAAAATAATTACTAGTTATACCTTTCTTTGTAAGCAAAATAACCTCTTGATCTTCTACCGTATTCCTCTTCTTATCTCGGACGTTGTGTGGGCAATGATCTTCTGAGACAAGAACCACCAAGCTCCTTCTTCTTCAAGCTAGATTCAGCCACCAAGAATTCTCCATGAGAAGTAGAGGTCCGGCCACCACCACCAAGCTCCAAGGGATGCAAGAAACAAAAACCTCCTTTTTCTCCTTCTTCTCCTAGCTTGAACCGGCCACCATCAAGAGCTCCAAGAGGGGATAAAACCGGCCACTAGAGAAGAAGAGAAGAGGAGAGGGAGAACCTCTAAGGGTCGGCCACACCAAGGAGAAAAAGAGAGGAAGAAAAGAATAGAGTTGTTCGCCATGAAGGCACTTCTACCCCCTCTTTTATAAACCTTGGTCTTGGCAAATAAGGAAATTTAAATAAAAACTTCCTTAATTCTTTTTCCATGAAAAGGAAAATTTTAATTAATTAAAATTAAAATCCTTTTCTTTATTTCAATAGACGGCCACTTTAATCCCCAAAACAAGGAAAGTTTTAATTAAAACAAAAATTAAAACTTCATAATTTATTTCCGGAAATTTATAAAAAATTTCTCCAATAATTTTTCCCTTCATGGTGAATTATAAAAAGGAAATTTTATAAATTAAAATCTCTAAAAATTAAAGTCTCCTTTCAATCTACAAATAAGGAAAGATATCAAATCTTTTCTAAATCTTTTGTAGAAACTAATAAAAAAAATATTTAATTTGTAAAACTCTCTTTTAAATTATGAACATGGTTAAAAAGGAATGTTTTCTCAAAATTAAAATCTCCTTTCAATTTACAAATAAGGAAAGATTTCAAATCTTTTCTTAATCTTTTGTAGAAAGCTATAAAAGGAAATATTTAAATTTTAAACTCTCTTTTAAAACCATGATATCCACATAAGAAATAATTTTAATAAAAAATCCTTTTAATTTTCTAGTGGTCGGCCACATAAGCTTGGGACCCAAGCTTTGGCCGGCCACCAACTTGGTTCATCCACTTGGTCTTGGCCGGCCCTAGCTTGGGTTCCAAGCTAGCTTGGCCGGCCCCATTAGGATGGGTAAGAAGGTGGGTATAAATCTCTATATACAAGAGGCTACGATAGGGACCGAGAGGAGGAATTAGTTTTGGTCTCCCGATGAAATTAAGCATCCCGTGTTCGCCCCGAACACATAACTTAATTTCATCAATAATAATTCATTCCACTAAAGAACTATTATTGAACTACCACACCAATCCCAAATTACATTTTTGGGCTCCTTATTATAAGTGTGTTAGTCTCCCTGTGTTTAAGATATCGAATGTCCACTAATTAAGTGAGTTACTGACAACTCATTTAATTAATATCTTAGTCCAAGAGTAGTACCACTCAACCTTATCGTCATGTTGGACTAAGTCCACCTGCAGGGTTTAACATGACAATATTTATAAGCTCCTCTTGGAGGCATTATCAACCTAGATTACTAGGACACAGTTTCCTTCTATAATCAACAAGTCACACTATAAGTAACATAATTTCCCAACTTATCGGGCATTTTGATTTATCGAGCTAAATCTCACCCTTTGATAAGTCAAATAAATAAATATTAAATATATGTGCTTGTTATTATATTAGGATTAAGAGCACACACTTCCATAATAACTAAGGTCTAGTTCTTTTATTAAATCAGTATAAAAAGAACTTACCTTAAATGGTCCTACTCAATACACTTAGAGTGTACTAGTGTAATCTATTAATCAAGATAAACTAATACCTAATTACACTACGACTATTCCAATGGTTTGTTCCTTTCCATCTTAGTCGTGAGCTACTGTTTATAATTTATAAACAACTGATAACACGATCTTCTGTGTGTGACACCACACACTATGTTATCTACAATATAAATTAATTGAACATCTACATTTGGTATATATAAATGTAGACACTTGACCAATATGATTCTTATAACTAGATAAATGTTTATACCAAAAGCTAGGCTTTTAGTATACACTCTAACACTTTGATCACAAAAAAATGGGGTTCCGAGAAAAATAATCTAAGGGTTAAAAATTTAGTAAATTTTAAAAAATATTTAAAAGAAATTCTAAGTTAAAAACAATTCTAAGTAAAATTTTAAAAATCTGACTTAGGCAATTTTTTAAAAATTTTCTAAGTAATTTGAGTATAAATTGCTAATTTCAGAAAATCTTTTAACTTAAGAAAAAACAAAAAAAAAATCTAAGTAAAGATTATTTTTGAAAAAAAAATTCTAACTTAATCATTTGAGAAATTTTAAGAGAAAAATTTTTCTAAGTAAAAAAAATGACTTAGTTAATTAAAAAAAAAATTTAAGTAAGTAAATTTCTAAATTGAAAAAAAAATGTTTTGAATAACCTTTTTAAAGCATTAATTAATTCTTGAATTAATGTTTTATTAGTAAGTTAATTAAATATTTATTTCAATATTTTGGCTTCCAAGTCGTGACGAGGCACTAGGCCTTCTTAGTTATTGGAGCAACAACCACTTCCTTGACAAAGTCTCGTAAAGAAATTCTTTGTTTAATTTTCTCACTTAAAGCGCTAATTTTAATTTTAAAATTAATTTAAGTATGACTTCGGAACCCAATATAGGTTCCATCCTACTGGATTAACCAAAACAATATTAGGGACATATTTTCTTGAAATGTTCTTAATTTGTCCCAGGTGATATTTAAAGTACCAATTTAAATTATTAAATCTTCTAAAATTGGTTTTAAATGAATATGCATAGTTTTTCAAGTTATCTACTTGAATTTTCAAATCATCATTTTCAAGTTTCAATTTTTCATTTGCTAGTTTTAATTTATCTAATTCTTCTAAGGGAC